>NW_026057578.1:3316489-3348015 GCF_023721935.1 Panthera uncia | reverse complement strand
GAGCGTGTGTGCGTGTACATGCCTAGGTGTAGGCAGGCACGCACGCATTGAAGGCTGAGAATGTCTCTTCTGCTCGCCCATGTCCACCCCTGCAAATCTTACTGGAACTTAAGGGCAGCTCCTGGCATCACTCACTTCTCTTAACTCACTTTCTTCCACCTTCAGAAGACCTGGTGACTTTGAGACTTTCCTACGTGTATGTCTGGTCTGGCCACCTCTTCCACAACTCCTGGGGGCCTTAGTGTCCTATATGATTTCCTCCCGCTCCCAGCCTCGACTGACAGATGCTAAGTCACAGAGTCTTCACTCTTCAGTGGATTTATTTTGGTTTTTAATTGAAGTATAACATACACACAGAAAAATACATCATAAATGTACAGCTTGGTAAGTTTTCACTAAGCAAACATACCCATGGGATTACACCCAAGTCTGGAGATAACACACTGCCAGCCCCCTTGTGCCCCCTCCCAGGTACTAGTGCCCTCATCCCCAAATATAACCTCCATTCAATGCTGAATATGTCACATTAGTCTTGCCTTCTCTGAACTGTGTATAAAGGAAACCATACAGTAAGCTTGCTTTTTGTGTATGGCTTCTGTTTGTGAGATGCACCCTTCCATTGCTTATAGTGGCATTTCCCCCTTGTAATCTCTGTATAGTATTCCTCCACATGCAAATACCAAACCAATATATCCGTCTTACTCCTGACGGGCAATTGGACTGGTCCAATTGAACACTACTTCTACATATGAATATCCTTACAAATCGCTTCTGGTGGATGCACATAATGCGTTTCCACTGGGTATCTATCCAAGAGTGGGATTCTGAGTTCCCTCTAGTCTTTGCTCAGACTCTAGAAGGAGCCTGAAACCAGGTTTGCCTTGATCTACCCCAGCCTGCATTCCCCATGCCGCAGAGCACATCTGTAGGAAGCCCAGCTCAGCTCCACTCAGCAACTCCCAAAGCGTCCCCCACTTGTGGCACAGAATAAACCTTCCAGATACTTCTTACGTGATACACTGCAGAATACGGTCACACACTCCTCCTGTGGAGGCTCATGCCTCTTTGTGCTGTGACGCCACGGCCCTCTCCGTTCATCTACTCCCTTGAATGCAGACTGCCCTCCTGGCTTGTTGTGGCCCATGTAATGCAGTGAGAGTGACTCCAAACTGAAGCCTTGAGAGGCCCCGATGCTTCACACCTCTTCCTGGGATGTGAAATGTCTAGAATGAAATGTCATGTGAAGAGAAGTCACGGCGTCCTGGCTAAACCCAGCTCTGGCCAAGCCCTCTAATCAGCCCTGGAGTCCCGAGTTTTCATGGGGTTATGATGCAGCAAGAGACTAACGGGTGGACCCCAGCTGTTGGCCTTCCCTGCTGGACAGGTCTTGCCCTCTCCCCTCAAGCTCTTGCCCTGCCTTCCAGTCTCACTCTAGTACCTGCCGACCCCCGTGGGTTTTGTCCTGGCTCTCCACCCTGATGTCATCTCTCCTTCACCAGAGCACTCAACACTGATCTTCACTTCTCTTAGGCCACTTGCCTGGCCTGGAATGCCACTGGCTGAGTGCCTACTTTTTCTCCAGAGAAGTCTTCTCCAGAATGGGACAGTCATCATCATCCACGGCACCACTGCTTCTGGTAACAAAGTTCTCTCTCTGTCCGGGCATCTTCTCACAGGTCTTGTCACGGCACTTCCTAGACATCATCTCATTCGCTGTGTCCTCCCTCTAAAGGAGGCGCATCACTCTCTGGTGGCTGAGAAGACAGGGAGACACAGCTCCAAGATGCAGTGGGACTGAACTCGGGGGTCAGCTCCACAGCTATGGCATTTCCTCTCGTGTCACTGCCTTACTTTGCACGGCATCCGGCTGGATACATGCAAGACACTCAAAATACTGGCTGAGTATAAACGAATTGGAGTTATTGGACCCCTTAAGGGTAATGTGTTATCATATCTGGGCACCTCCGGTAGGAAGTTATTTAAATCAACAAAGGACAACAAGAGTGGAAAACTATATGGTTTCCCAGTAAAACCTGCCTGGCATGCAACACACACTGCTTTGTTTCCTGATGAGCTGGGGGCTCGGAGCACTTCCCTGCTAGGGAGCACGGAGACGGTAGACCATGTTGCACACCACCCGTTTTTTCAGCTCAGTTACCCCAGGAGGTTACTCTGGCGCCATCATTTTACACACATGGAAACCGAGGCTTGAGTGGTGACGCCATCCCACAGTCAATAACGGTAGGTGCCTGGCGTTCATCCTAGCTTCCTTTGTGCTGTTTGCTTAGCAAATATTTATTGAGCCAATGCCACATGCTAAATTCAGACGCAACAGGATCGACTCAACTCGGCTGGGACACCTTCATGCTCTCTGAGACGGACTCTCACGTTCTAGACATTCTTCAAGCTTGGCGTCACGGCATCCCCTGCTAAGCTGGGTTTTTGACTTCTAAGATCAGCCTCTCTGCAGGCACGCTGTCACCGTGTGAGGTAACACATGGTTGGCTGCGGGTCATATAGGGCTTATTTCTTAGACTTCTAACTGTCAGTGGGGTTGGTACAATTTAAAGAGTTGCAAGTTTATTGTAAAGCTTTACCTAGATAAAAATTGAGTTGTTGTAACATATTCCCAATAGCTTCCTTCTCTGTCTTGCCACCTCTAGATAAATCTATTGTCTGAGTTTTCAGCAGTGAGTGACTGCCTCTTTCAGTTTTCAGTATTGTTTAACCACAACGAGTAGAAGGTAAATTATGTTGAAGTAATAATTCATAGTATGGTTGTTTTACCATTGGAAGGGTTTTATCTTCTTATTCTTTCTTAGATAAGCATCAATAAGGAAAAATGGGCAGTAAAACACTTCTCCTTAAGATTTTGCATGGCTGTATAACACGGGTCACATTCTCAATGAGCCTAAATAAAATTCCCTCCAGTTAATGTTCTTGCTCATTGGTTGTTATTTGGAAGAATAATGATGAGAATTTGAGAAGTCTTTCAGATGGAACTTAAGAACCCACATTTAATATTTATGGTGTAGAAAGGCCTGAACTGGAAATTCCAAAGTCAGAGTGTGGGGAAGGGAGAAACTGATTCTGGGCACTGCTCAACCTGCTATAAATCTAACTGGATGCTTTTCTTTCATTGCCCATTTCATCAGGATGCAGGTTGAACCTGGAATAACGTGAATGCTTTACCCCGCTTGCTGACTTAAACAATACATTTCATTTATTTTAAATATTCTATAATTCAGTGCATAGACTTGGTGCTTATTTATGTTGTGCATTATGTCTCTTACTACGCACTTTCTAGCTCAGTGCAAGAAGGCTGAACTCTGAAGTCATGGGTTCAAATGCTAGTTCAGTTCCCTAAAAGCCCGTCACATCACTGACCGCGGGATGCTTCAGTTTCTTCATCTGTCAGATGGGGATGACAACAGTGTTGCATTCACAGTGTCGCTGTAAGGACTGAATGAGATAATGCAAGGGACAGCCTGCACTGCGCCCAGCCCGGAGCAGGTCCTGAATCACCCTGCTGTCATTATTGCTGTCGTGTGCTGCGCACGAGGGTGACCGATGAGTGCGGATGGACAAAAGTATCTGGAGAATTACGGCCTAGAGAAGTTGTGATTTGCAGAAGAGCTCGAGGATGGGTGGCACTCCTTAGACGAGAGGGGTGGGGACTAAAGTCACTTCAGTCCCAAGCATGGCGTGGGCAACAGCAGGGCAGGGGAGGCATCAGCAGGTCTGTGCACATGCTCATATGCATTTCTCTCTTGAAGAGGGAGGCTCACTGTCTAAATGTGTGTGCACGCTGTTTCCTGAGTTACGTGGCCCCGTTCTCCCTGCATTTTGAGTATGTCTTTCCATTCATCTGTGTTCTGGGCACAGGGCTCTGGCTGTGCACTGACTGCCGGTTCGGAGCGTGCACAGTGCCTGCCGTGTGCTGGCGGAGGGGTCCCTGGTGGTGCCCGGGCTGTGGATGCAGATGCAGTGAGGGTCTTGCAGAGAGGAGGCAGGGCTCGATTCTGGGGACTGGGGGTGGCGGTAATTCTGCCGTCAGCACCTGCTTGTTATTCAGAGTAGAAAACGAAATTCTGCAGAAATAAGACAAATGTTCCATGCAACTGCACAAGTTTTCTTGTCAAATTAAAAACACAAATGGTGTAGCAGCAGCTTAAATATTTTCTGCTTCTTTGTGTCACCTTTAACAAAAAGAAGAAGAGAAAACGGTGGGCAGGAGATGAACAGGAGGCATCCTGGCACAGGTGAGGCTAGGTTTGTTGGCTTCACAACATCAACAGATTCTGTTCCTGTGCCACGTGGAGGGCCGCCAGGAGAGGTGTGACAGAGGGAGAGGCTGCTTCTGAAAACCGTCTGTCGCAGCTTCTGAGAGCATTCCGGCACGGTCTGCTTCGTTGCACCTTTAGAGAACGTGTGCCGACCAGCACCTGGCCCTGGGCCCATCCGGAGTATCCACGGCCCGGGTCTGTGCAGAGCACACAGAAGCCGTGGGTTGTGTCCTGAGGCAGATGCCAGCCTCGCCTCCTGCAGGCGTCCGCCTGGGAGCAGGTATTCCAAGAGGAGAAGAACTTTCTGGAAACTGTCCCTCCCACTCCACTCAGGCCTGTGTATTCGGCACGCAGCGGTCAAGACACTTCAAGCAGGAAGGAACAGCTGCTGGAGTGGAGATGTCTGGAAGCTGCGGGGGGGGGGGGGGACAGCTGCCCCGAAACCAGGCAACGGAGGAAGCTACTGGAATCTGCTGAGGAAGCCACTGCCGCAGCCTGTGCGGGAGGCCGACAGTGGGCGGGCCGGAGGGGGGTAGGGCTGGAACATTCAGGAAGGCCCTGCCTTTGCTGCTGCTGGTGCTGCAGGAAGTACAGGCAGTGGCTTACCTCCCGCCTTCTGCATTTCACATGAGCGCCTCTCAGAGGCAGAATCCAAACCAGGCTCCTGCTGGAAAGGGATTCCGGAAAAGGTAATTCCCAGGGTCCGGCCCCGAGATAACGTGGCCCCGTTGTTGCAGGGAATGGGTGGCGTGAATGTCCACAGACCACAGCTGGCACAGTCCACTCGTGGCTACTCAGCGTCCACACCCACGTTCCACCATGTTTAATTTCCAAGCGGCAAATCACAGAACCATCACCATATTTCTTCATACGAAATGAGAAATGTTCTCCCCCATCCAGAAAAGAGACACGTTAGTCACATTGTTCAGTAAAAGTCACCCTTACATAGACTGTGGCCTAGAGTCTGAATTATTAGGTTCGCCATCATCAATATGCCTTCCATGAAGCAGCAGGGGACAGGCGGACCGGGGATTGAGACGGTGGTTAAGGAGATAAAATGTACGGAGTAAAGCAAACGGGAAAATATCTGTAGGTACTCGAGTCCTCACTTCTGCAACTGGTCACAAGGCCTCCTTGGTGTTTATAAATTCCTTCCTCACCACCTGCCAGTCTCTGTTACTGCTGTTCTCAGCCATCCCCCCAGCTAGTGTGCTTTTACTAAAGCCTCAATCCCAAGCGACTGCACCCTCAGCCATCTGGCCTGTTTGGGGTTTGCTTCTGGAAGTCGTAAGAGGGGCCCCAGAGGGCCTGCACTTCAGGTGTCCTGTCCCTGCCCCGCCACGTTCCTCTAACAGAGGCACGCCTGGTGACCTTAGCCAGCACAGGAGGCCCTGCCCTTCACTCTGGAGGAAGGAGAGGCTCTCAGATGGTCATGCTATAGCCTCAACCTCCAGCATTTCTCCCTTGGAAACCAAAACCTCTAAATCCACCAAAGGTTGCAGGGATGGGAGTTAAACACCCCGTGTGTGGGCTGTTGGGTGTGTTAGTGAGAGAAGCCACCTCCTCCTTAGTTCCCAGGTCCATGTACGCCGGCTGGGGGGGGCACAGCAGCACACCCCGGCCACTGGTCCAGAGCTTAAACCGCAGTCTTGTGCACACCGCACGTTGGCAAGGTGGCATCTCCCGCCAGCACCAAAACTACCTCTTCAAAAAGCCATTCCCCATTCTGCCTGAGAAGAAGACTTACCACATAGCTACAGGAATTCAGTCCCTGTGGTGCTGGGGCGGGGGGGGGGGGCGGACAGACAGAGCAATGGAAAAGAACAGAGAGCTCAATGGTTAGACCCACTCAAATACACCCCACTGAGCTGTACAAAGGTGTGAAAGCAATTCAGTGGAGGAGGGAGAGCCTTTCAGCAAACAGTGGTGGAGAGGTCGACACTCATGGGAACAAATCTTTCACCTCAACCTCACACCTGATTCTCAAATTCACTCACAATGGATCATGGCTTTAACATAAAACTGAAACCACACAACATGTAGGGAAAAAAACCAGAACAAAATCTTTGGGGTCCAGGGCTAGGTGAATAGGTCTTAGACTTGATGCCCAAAACACGAGCCACAAAGACAAAAAAATACATTGGCCTCATCAAAATAAGAAACCTTTTGCTTTGCAAAAGTCCACGTGAAGAGGACGAAAAGGCAAGTTACAGACTAGAAGGAATATTTATGGACTATGTATCTGATAAAGGATTAGTATCTAGGATATATAAAGAATTCTTACAACTGAACAGTAAAAATCCTTAAACAGTCTAATTAGAAAACAGACAAAAGACAGATTTCACAGAAAGGACATACAGGTGGCAACTAAGCCGACAAAACAATAGCCAACGTCATTAACCGTGATGAAAACGCAAATCCCAACCACAATGAGATACCACTACATACCTATCACAACAGCTAAAATTAAAAAAAAAAAAAAAGCAATAACACGAAACTCTGGCAAGGATCTGGAGAAACTGGGTCATTCGTGTCACTTGTGGGAACGTAAAATGGTACAGCCGTTCTGGAAAGCAGTTTAGCGGTTTCTCATAAAACTCAATGTGTAATTACCATACAACTTGACGACTGCTCTTGTGGGCATCTAGCCCAGAGAAATGAAAACTTATGTTCACATAAAAACCTGTACGTGAATGTTCATTCATAAATAAAGCAGCTTTCTTCATAATAACCCCGAGCTGGAAAAACAACTCTTATGGCCTTTGGTGGGTTAGTGGTCAAGCAAACTGTGGGTCACCAAGCCATGAGAGCCTACGGGTAATCAGGAGGGATGGACCATGGATGTACACTTACTTGGATAAATACCAAGGGAATCGTGAGTGGAATAAAGCCCATCCCCAAAGGCTATATACTTTTGTAGGTATGAGTCCATTTATATAGCATTTTTGGAATAATGAAGTTAAAGAAATAGAGAAAACATTAGTAGTTGCCAGGCATTAGTGAGGGGCTGGGGGTAAGACCTGGATTTGGCTATAAAAGAGAAGCCTGAGGGGCGCCTGGGTGGCTCAGTCGGTTAAGCATCCAACTTCGTCTCAGGTCATGAACTCGCAGTTTGTGAGTTTGAGCCCCACATCGGGCTTTGTGCTGACAGCTCAGAGCCTGGAGCCTGGTTTGGATTCTGGGTCTCCCTCTCTCTCTGCCTCTCCCCTGCTCTTACTCTGTCTCTCTCTCTCTCTCTCTCAAAAATAAATAAACATTAAAAAATATTTAAAAGAGTAGCCTGAGGACCCCTGGAATAGATCTACTCTCTATCCTGACTGTGGTGTGCATACGTGAACCGGCAGGTGGGATAAAAGTGCATAGGACTAAACACAGGAACGCACACACACAGACATACATGAGTATAAGTAAACTGCTAAAATCTGAACAAGATAGGTGAGTTGTGTCAATGTGGGCTTCCTGGCGGTGATACTGCACTCTGGTTTCGCAAGATTTACCAGTGGAAGAAATGGATGAAGGCTACGGGGGACCTGTCTGCATTATTTCTTACAAAAGCACGTAAATCTATCTCAAAATTAAAAACGAGAAAAAGGTGGTGAGGCAGCAGGAAAGAATGGTAAACTTCCAGAATGGCTCCAGTGACTTGCTTCCTCTGCTCTAGAATGAGGTTCTCGGGGAGAACCACTGTTTGAGTAGGTATCTGTCTGCTGTATGAATGGATGATCACGGCGCACTCACATCACCTCGCCCAGAGTCCGGCCGCCACTTTGAGGGCTGGTGTGCTGTACCTCGAGTGCTGTCTGAAGTGCATAAAAATATTTATAAAAGATTACAGGTAATTAATGTGTATCTATGAAGTTACTGTGTGATAACTGTATATTCTGCTCCTTAATGCTTTACCTTATTGTTCGATGTTGCACGGTAATTTTATATTATGTGACAATTTTGTGATTACTATATGATAGTTTTCTATCCTGCTACCTTAATGCGTTAACTTATTGCTTACATTTCTTACTTGGAGTTTTTTAAAATGAAAAAACTTTGTATGAAAATAATAGTGTGGGGATGCCTGGGTGGCTCAGTCAGTTAAGCGTCCCACTCTGGCTAAGGTCATGATCTCACAGTCCATGAGTTTGAGCCCCACGTTGGGCTCTGTGCTGACAGCTTGGAGTCTGGGGCCTGCTTCAGATTCTCTGCCTCTTTCTCTCTCTACCTCTTCCCAGCTTGCACTCTGCCTGTCTCTCTGTCTCAAAAATAAATAAACATTAAAAAAATAAAAAGAAAATAATAGTGTGCCTGGTGGCAATACAAATTTATATAATTTTCCTGGGAGTTAATGTGACAACATAACTCAAAAACAGAACTACAAAAAATTAAAACAAAACAACACAACTGTAGTCCAGCCTCCAACTTTTATGAATTTGTCCTAAGAAAATAACTTGACAAGTGTGAAAAGATGTCTGTGTAAAGTTATTAACTAAAGTATTGTTCAGAACAGTCAACCAACAGAAACAAGCAGAATGTCCAAAACAAGCAGAAAAAGACTGTTTAAGCCTCGGTGGGGTAGCATGATGGGAAGTAGCTGGAAAGGATACAGCCATTCAAAAACAATGCTATGTTTCTATATTTACTACAGTGAGAAACTGTTTCACACAAATTAGGTTGACATCACTGGGTTTCACACTAGCGTGCTGCATGAATCCATACTTGCTTGTAAAATACCGAGGCTCTGTGTGCGTGCGTTTATGTAAGCTTACAAACGGGGCATCATCTGGGAGAAAAAAGACCCAAACCTTAACTGTGCTAATCTGTGTGGGAGATTTTGGCTAATGAGGCTTAAAAAAAAATTATCCCTTTGGGCATTTGTAATTATTTTCCGTAACGGTTACTTATATATGTAAAAATTATAAAGTCTCCTGAGTGATCACATTCTCAGAAATTTTATTTTATCATTTATAGTTTCCATTTTTAATAGATTTATTGCATGGAAAGATCTGCATAAAAACAGCACCATTTATTTCAGATCTGATTAAGAAAGACAGCTTAGTTCTGAGTACAGAATGAGCCATGATGCCAATACCTGGCAGAAAGTGTCAGGTGTGAGCGGTCAGGGGGGTGCCCTTGAAAAGACAGGGCTGGGGGTGTTCCTGAGAGCTGGACATTAACTAGGCCAAGAGGAAGGGCTTGACTGTGAGCTCTTTGAGGGGAGGGAGCACTCCTCCATTCACTTCTGGGTCCCCTGTACCTGGCCAGCATCTGTCACTCCAAAATACTTGTCGAGCAAAGAAACTGACTTTGTTAACTGAGGCAAGAGTTTTGTCTGCCTGTCTTATGCTAGACATCGTTCTTTGTGCTGCAGAAGCGGCTATGGACTGGGGAAGGGTGGGGGGGGCACAGTCCTGGCTGCGAGTGGGGGCAGGTGGGGAATAAAGAGGTCAGCAGTAGACAGAAGCATGTGACAATTATCAGAGTCATGAAACAGAATGTGGGGGCACGGTAGGAAAGAAGACAGTCACACTCAGCCTGCCCTGAGTCACAGCCAGGCCTGGGATGGCTGGAAGCAGCCATTTGCTCGAGAAGAGCGAATTCTAGAGTGGTGAGACAGAGGACACAGAAGGCCCCGACGGGAGAAGGATGACGAATGCTGCAGGGTTTGGCAGTGTGGGCTTTGATGGACACATGGAGAGAGAGATGTTGTTCCAGGGGCTACAGGAGGCTATTGGAGGGTTTTTCAGAGAACTTTTAATTTTGGAAAGTTCTAGGTTTACAGAAGAGTGCCTTCATACTCCTTTCCCAGTTCTGCCCATAGTTAACATCCTGCAGTGCTATGGTAACTTGTCATAACTAAGAAACTGACATTGCCGTCAGTCTAACCACACACTTCAACATCTTTGCATCAGTGTCCTTCTGATCCAGGGTCCCATCTAGGACCCCACATTGCACTCAGTTGCCATGTTGCCTGAGGCTCCTCTGGGCTGTGCCTGAGACTCTTCGTTGTGGTGACCTTGGCAGTTCTGGGGAGCAGTGCTGGTGTTTCGTGGGATTTGTCCGGTGATTTTCTCATGGTTAGACTGGGGTTATGAGTTTTGGGGGAGAAAACCTAAGAGGTGGCATATGCTATGAACATGACTTCCCACTAATAAGGTGAAACTTGAAACTTGGTCAGGTGGTCAAAGAACGAGGGAGTTACAATGGGAACTGACGTCCTTTAAACCGTGACGTCCTTTAAAGAGGTCGCTTGGCCCAAAGGAACAGCTAACGTGAGTGGGGGACCTGCAGGAAGAGAGGAGAGGTGTGCTGTTGGTGTTCTGGGCAGCAGTGGTAGACCAGCGGGGGCTGAAGGGCGATTCGTGCAGACACGGGGGTGAGGCTGTGCAGGGGCCTGGATGCCAGGCTAGGAAGTTTGAGTTCTATCCCAGTAATTTCTAAATGCTGGCTTCAGAGCTCTGCCCTCAAACAGCACTGTACAGAGCATAGCAAAGACAATACAAAACCTAAAATGAATTCCCTGTGATGGACGGGAGACACCGAACCCGGTGGCACTGAAGACTTCCAAGACTCCCGGTCAGCCAAGGGCAAACCATTGGCAGCACAGCTATGGGCAAGGCGGGTGAGTGAGGGTGGGGGCCTGGGGGGTGGTCACACCTGACACGAGGGAGGCCCCTTCCTTTGTCCAGATGGGAAGGACCTGTGGCCGGGCCAGGTGGGCAGGGGTCTGCGTGTGTGCCTGCTGAGGGGGGGGAGGGGCTTGGGGAGCACCAGCACTGGCAGGAATGAGCAGCCAGCCGCCCTCCTCAGGCAGGAAGATATCAGGGTGTGGCCGAAGGCAAAGTGGGACAACAGCATTCCTGGTCTCCACTTCTCTTCCTCTGGACCTGGTCTCAGGGATAATTGGGGAGGACACTTGAGACCACGGAAGACACACAGGGGACCTAGCTTCATCTGGGCCTGGCCTGGCCACTGGTGGCGGGGGTGTCCTTGAACTGAACTTGAGCAGCTGTCTCCCAGACCCACGTTTCTCCTTTGCTTGAGGGTTTTTGTGACATGGTAGACAGAGCAGGCTAATGACCACAAATGATTGCCCAAGAGGAAATCTCGTTCAATATTTAATACGCAATAACAACTGCTAGCTGTAGCCCTCCTTCTCCCCACGGGCCGCGCGGGGATTATTGCTTGGGAAGTTCCAACTTAGTAATGAGAACGTGAGAATCCTGGCCCCCTTTGAAGGACCCTTCATCCCAGAGACAGTTGCTCCTCTGGCAGGAATCCAGGCCCTACGACTCTAAGAGGAACGCCTTCCCCGGGGGCTTCCTCCCTGCTCCTGACCCTGCCCTCAGTCCTCTTCCAGAAGCTGTCCCGACCTTCCAGGATTTCATAGTGCTTCACTCCACCTCACAAATCAAACGCTAAGCACCTGCTTTGCGCTATGACAAAATCGGTCAGACTTCAGCTCTTAAGGAACGCACTGTCTTACCCTGGTCCTCACACCATCTGAATCAGAGACTTTGGGGTCAGGGTCTGGCTCTCCCCCCTTAACACACACTGTGACCCAGGAGCTTGGATGGATGGCTGTCCCCCATACTGAACTCTTAGCATGTAATTTAACCCTCTTTTCAGGGATCTAGAATGTGCCTTAATTTGCACATGTATTTCCTCTCTCTTTAGATTGCTGTGCCCGGTTTACAGTAGGCGCTGGTCTGTGTTTGCTGAATGGATGAATGCACGGATGGATGATTAAACCTTCCCAGGCAGGGTGGGCATCACTGGGGGTAAGAGGCTAGTGATGTGTAGATCCTTGAGGCCGATGCTCAATGAGGCATACGGGTGTGTGGATCACGTGAACGGACATTGAGTCTCCGTGGCTCACATGAACAGAACCCTTGGTCTAGCACGTGGGGTGGGGTTTGTATCCGTGAGGACTGGCTCTCAGCAAAGTGATGAACAATGATGAGAACAATGCCCTGCTGGGTGGAAGTTTCCGCATCAGGCACTTTACATGTCTTACTCTCCATTGTCTCACCCTCCAGGGGAGCAGACCCTACAGCCCATCATACAGGTGCCGAGTGGAGACTCGGAGAGATCACACTTGTGGCTGTATCAGGACAACTACTAAAGACCCAGCGGCCAGAGGTCTGAATGTCAATAGAGGGACCTTAGCAGCCATGGCGCTGAGCCTGGAGAGATCTGGGAGGCAGGCAATGCCGGTGCTCACAGGGGGGTAGACACCTTCTCCACGATGCATAAGCGTGGTCTGAGTGGTCTCAGTGCAGGGCTCCTGCCTGCTTCCCGGTGGACGTCGGGCAATGAAACAGCTAGACCCCGGCAACATCATCCCTCAGACCCTAGACTTTTCCAGGACCGCATGACCTTTCTCTGTCCTTGTCCTGCTTCAAGTCAGGTCAACCATGCTGACTGAGCACCGCCGATGACTCATGTCTGTGAAGGAGACATGGCCATACCCTTGAGGAGCTCAGAGCCCAGGAACTGTCACTGTAACAGACTTCGCGGGGACAGAGTCATATGTACACGCCAGAGATCGGCTGGCTTTGCTCTCATTAAGATAATTGCCCTGCACTGTGCTAGCAATTAGGCCCCTCGGTGTGTGTGGGCACGTATGCCCCAATTAGTTATGTCCTTTACCTAATACAATGTTAATATTTGATAGCAGTCCTAAAAAATTAAACTTAAATAATTAGATTCACCGAATTAAGATAGCATAATATTACCAATCAGAATAACGTGGCTTCATAACCCAGTGCGAAGTCATACGAATCTACCAGTTAGCACGTCAGAGGGTAAGACCACATTCTTTATTGCTTTGCCTTAAATAATTTAAAGCTTCTCTATCCATGGGGCGCCTGGATGGCTCAGCTGGTTGAGCGTCCGACTCTTGATTTCGGCTCAGGTCATGATCTCATGGTTTGTGGGTTCGAGCCCCACGTCAGGCTCTGCACTGACAATGTGGAGCCTGTTTGGGATTCTCTCCCTCTACCCATCTTTCCCCAAGCTCCAGCTGGTGCTCTCTCTCAAAATAAACTTAATTAAAAAAAAAAAAACCCAACAAAAAACAACAACTCCTCCTTCTGGAGGAGGCCAGGTGTCGGCTGAGGAGTTGATGGTCTTGAACATAACCTTTCCAGTGCCCCGAGGAAAGGTGAGACCAGGATTTGCTGAGTGCAGCACTCTATGGGAGAAGTTCTAAGGTGAGAAGAAAAGATTCTATCCTCCAGAGGGGCAAGCCATGTTACCACACAACAGCAGCAACCGTGCGCCACAAGGGCAGGTGCCAGTACATGTGGAACAGAGTGAACTCAGATGTCTCCAAACTGCTGAGGAGGGAAACAAAATAGCTAAATGAGGAGAATGAGATTACTCTCACCAAGATTCACGTCTTAGGTTTTCCGATTAAATTCCCAAGAATTTCATTAAGTAGGTCAAAGTGCTAAGCATGAAACTTGGGTATGCTGCCACCAGGGGGCAGCATCCACTCATTTAAAAATACTTTGCTCAACACCTACTAAGTGCTGGGCATTCTGGGCAGACAGCAGGGCCCAGGGCAGAGGGAGGCCTTGGCAGCCTGTGTGGAGCTCACAGGCTGGTGCTTAGATCTTATAATCTGCGGGGAGAAACAATTTTAAATGACGCAATGGTAGTTAACAAAAAAGCTGCTTTATCTATCTCAAAGCTATAATTTTTACTACAATAGTCATGAAATACATGGAAGATAAATATTAAATAGTTCTCAAATGAGAAATAATATTATGTTTAGTTATAAAATTAAGTAGAGGTTTTCCAGTATCTTTAAGCTCTGCGCATCCAAAATTATGTGAGGAGGCCAAAACCATGAGTACCGAAAATAAAAAGCGCTTTTCTGTCCCAAGTGGAAATGGGCTGGGGCGGCCTTTCCACCTCGGGCCAGGCGTCCAGGGCTCCACAGAGCCGCCGGAGGAGCCCCAGCAGGGTGTTTCCCTGCCACTCAGCCCAGCGCCTGCACAGCTGTGTCACCAGTCGGCCACATGCGCAAACTTCTGCCTCCGCATCCCCGGTGGACCCCTTTCCTGTAGTCAGACCCTCCCAGGCTCACCCCCAGATGAAGGACTTCAACGGGGTTAAGCTGTTGCTGGGGTGCACGGGCCCCCAAGGAAGCTGGCGGCTGCGGCTTCTGAAATATGTCCCGTTCCGGTGCCGGTTTACCGCCTTCTGGTCAAGCAGTCCTCCTGAGCCATCAGCTCCCTCGGAGACCACTTTCAGCCAAAAGAAGGAAAATAAAGCCTCCTGGTGGCTAACACTGCTGGCAATCAGAGGCCTGTGACTGTTGTTACCCCCTTCAACCAGAAGGAGGCAGTCTCCCATTTCCCTTCTCCCTGACAGTTCTCCTGTAAGCCAGCCTTCCCCTGCTCTGAAAGTAGGGCGTTCCCGGAAACCTTTCCTAACTGAGCCCACGTGGTGGAGAGTGAAGCCATCGGCACGAATTTCCGTGGGAAAATTGTTCCCTCATAACCCCTCTTGGGCTTTTCTGATCCCTTAGAACACATCTTGCTAACAAGGTCACGAAGTGCGACGAGAGGAAGCGCGGGCACTCACAGCTCTGGAGTGGGTGCGGAGTGTGCTTCCGGGAAAGGGGTTGGGGGTGCCGCTCTCGAGGCTGGGGGTGCCGAGCGCTGGGGGTGTGCAGCTGCCTCTGTAGGGCTTGCTGCAAAGCCAACGCTGAAGGATATCTTAGTTTTTCGCTTCTTTTTTCTTTTTTTAAAGCAAAAGTCCTCTTTGGATTTCTTTCCGTTAGTGAAAACAGCCGCTGATGTAGGTCTCTTGTAAAAGTGGAGTGGTAGGGCGGGAGCTTGCAGAAAGCAGGAAGACGTGTATTACGTGTTGTAAAATCTTCGAGCATTTGGAAAGGAGAGCAAATAAACAATAAAAAGTCACAATCCACCATCTGAATGACAGCATTGTTATTTTGTTGTAATTCCTTCCAGTATTTTCCTGCAATGTTTATTATCGATTCGATATTTGCAATCATAGTCGGTACAATTTTGAGTCGTGATTTTTAACTTATCTTAAAATTTTATTTGCAGGTGGCTGAATTTCCTCAGCAAAATTATTTTAATGGCCACTAACTACTGCGTGGTTAGCAGCAATTTACATAACCATTCTCTGTCCTCTGTATCACTTCCATTTGTTTAGAAATGAGCGCAGTGGAGAATGTCATCCCCCTTTTCTATTTAAAACAACATCTGTTAGGTCAGATTTCCACATGTCTGATCACTGGGCCCAATGGAACAAAAATTTATAATAGCTCTTCACGTGTATTGACTGACTCTATCCAAAAGCTTATTGTTCCCATTTGCTGGTTTACCAGATGCTTCCAGAAATATATGACAATGCTAATTTCATTATACCATTGCCAGCACTAGGTATTTCCACTAGAGGCATTTTAATGCAATATGCAAAAGGGACCTGCTGCCTGTGTTAACTCCATTTTTGGTGTGACAGTCAGGTGGAACATTCCACTCTTCTCTGGAGGGCAGAGCATTACATCTCCAAGGAGACCCCCAGTGGCAGCTCCTCTGTTCTCTAGCTCCTGCCTGAGGCCAGCTCTGATCTGTTGGGACAGGCTTCCCATGTGTCAAACACCCCTGGCATCGTGGGTGTGCCTCTGTCATCATGTGGGTGCCACAGTGCTTCATCATAAGGTTATCTGCAGCACAGGACCATCTCTGGGGAGCAGATGTTTTGTAATCATCTACACTGGCCGGCACGGCACCGTGCATGCAACAGAGGCCCAATCCAACCTTACGACTAAACTAAAAATGACTAATGCATTGAGAAAGTCCTTCCACCATGAGGCCCCAACATCTGAAAGCTCATGAGTGGAACCAAGAATGAGAACACTGAGATCCTGGTTCTGGTTTTCTTCTATCTCTGATTCATGAATGAAGTGAATCATGTGGCCTTTCTGGCCTGGCTCATTTGAAGCAGGTGACAGGATCAAAGCCCCATTCACCCTGCTTTGGGGATTCAAACCGATGATCCTGTCCCTCCTGGGCTCCCAGGTGTAGGTTTAAATAGGCTATGTCTGTACCCCTGCCTTCCTCGTGGGTCAGAAAGGAGGGGGAGGAAGCCATGGTCCTTGAGGATGCCTATGCAGGGTCCATCAGGTTTATTAATTCATTCATTCAACAGGATTTTTTTTTTTTTTTTTTTAGGAATCTTACTCTGTGCCAGTAGGGAGCTGCATCTGCGAGTGAAGATAAAGGATGATCAGAAATGACCAGAATAGGGATGTTAAAAATACCGTTTTCAGAACTAGTTGATCAATCGCTATTGAGAATCAGTCACCTGCAAAGACCCGTTAATAACACAAAGTGCTCCCTCCCCAACCCCCCCCCCCCCCCCCAGAGTTTCTCATTCAGCAGGTGTGGGTGAGGACAGAGACTGCATTTCTCACACATTCTCAGGGGACGCTGATGCTGCTGGTCCAGGGACAACTTGAGAACTGCTGCTTCTTTACATAGAAACTTGACCATTCGCCAGGTGTGCTGCTCGCTACTTACTCCGGCTGTCTCCATTTCCCGAGCAACCTTATCAAGGAACTGTGGACTTCTGAACTTCTGAGATGAGGACTGAGGACAAGACAGGTTGACGACATACTTCAGCTGACGCGGCTGATGGGTGGCAGGGCTGGGTCTGGCCCAGCTCCCGTCTCTGGCTCTAAACCCGAACTCTGGGCTGTTCGTCCCCTGTGGACACCAAGCTGCTTTGCCTCAGCAGGAACCCCTGTCCTAGGTGATGACTGCGCCCGAGTCTGCCCTCACCCACCAGCCTTCCTCTCCACACACAGCGGAGGTGGTCTCTATCAGCGTTCCCAGTTTCTGTTTCCGGTCCCTTCTTGCTGTTACTGCATTAAACACGCATCTTCCACAAATCAGTAAGAAAAATACAAGCCTTTAGTTTTCTTTCATTGACATTCTTCCTTTCTTCGTGTAGATTCGTGTTTCTGACCTCTCCCATTATCCTTCTGCCTGGAGAACTTTTAACATTTCTTGCAGGGCAGGTCCGTGGCAATGGATTCCCTCACATTTTATTCGTCTGAGATGTTACTGCTCCTTTATTTCTGGAAGACAATTGTTCTGGATATAGAAAGTGTTTTTCTCTTACCTTAAATGTTTAATTTTCCTTCTCTTTATGCTAGCCTGGTTTCCAATAACTTCACTGTGACTCATATTCTTCATCCTCTGTAGGTAAGGGTTTTTGTTTTTCGTTTGTTTTCTTCCCCCTCCCTCCTGTCTCACTTTGTCTTGTTCAATTTCTCTTTGTCTTTGTTTTTCTGTTGTTTGAATATGATACATCCAAGGGCGTTTTTTAGGGTATTTCTTGATTCTCTGGATCTCGGGTTTGGTGTCTGTCATTAATTCTGGAAAGGTCTTGGCCATTATTATTTCAAATACACCTGTTCTGTTGCTTCTCCTTGTATTCCAGTAACATACATTAAACCTTCTCACATTACCCCACAGTTCTGGATACTATGTTCCCTGTGTGTATGTGTGTGTGTGTTTTCTTCTTGCATTTCAGTTTGGGAAGTTTATATTGACATCTGTTCAAGTGCACAGGTTCTTTCCTCAGCTTTGTCCAGTCTCTTGACGAGCCCAGCAAAGGCATTCTCATTTCCTTTACAGTGTTTGTGATTTCTATGCTTCCTTTTGATTCCTTCTAAGTGTTTCCATCTCTGTTTATATTACCATCTGTTCTTGCACGTGCCTACTTTCTCTGTTAGAGTTCTTAGCGTATTAGCCAGAGTGGTTTTAAACTCCTGGTCTGATGATTTAGGGTAGGTAGTAGGAACCGGTAGAAGGAACAGAGGTGAACAGGCCTTAGGGTGAGGATACAGGTCGTCGGGCTCCGAGCTGGGCTGTTTGAGGTGAGCCATGGCTGTAGGTGAGAGACTTCAAATTCCTCTAGTGTCCTTGTTTTTGTGGGCTCCCTTGAGCCTCAACTTCCCCAAATCCCCCCCCCCCCCCAGACAGCCTGTGTCTTGGGGCTCTTTGGGCTGTAACCTGGCTGTCACACTGGAGTCCCACTGGTGTGCTGGAGAAGGGTGGGGGCGACAGGGAGTGTTCTACAACCTTCTGGGTAAACCTGTCTTTCAGTAGGCCACGAGGACAGCCTGTGACCTTTGCGAAGGATTCTCCAGTGGCAGGGCTTTCTCTGCCCTCTATTTCTTCTGGCTGCAGCTTTTCCCCCTGAGGACTGTTTTTTTCTGCCTTAGATGAGACAGAAAGGTCAGCATGACTTCCTGTTTCTGACATTTTCTCTGATTCCTTCAGCTTAAAATATTCAATCTGCCAGATTGAATAAGGGGCTGGATTTTGGGGCAGTGTGTCCTGAACCCCATTAGTGGTCGATTTACCCTGGAAACTCAGTTCCCCAATGACTCCAAGGAAGGTCACTGATTTTCAGTCCATCCAGCTTTTTCTTACTGGTGTTGGGGAGATGATGTCCAGGCTTTTTATATGCAAAAACTTGAAAAGAGAAGTCTCTTCTCTATAATTAAAAGGGCTAATTCCCACTTTCATGAATGTCTCAAAATATATCACCCATCATCTCCTTCAGATGATAATTCATGGGCTCAGAGAAACCCAATTTTTAGCATTTCCGAATGAGCTAGAGACTCATGGTTTTCTCCTAGGAAACACCGCATTTAGCTTGCACACTGACAGAGAGAGAGTGGATTCAGAACAGCACTCAGTTGGGGGAGAATTAAGGGGCAAAGACTACAGGAAGTTGGAATCACTTCTCGCTGGGTCACATATTTGAAACAATGTACTCAAATCAGCCCCAGGTATTTTCATATTATCTAACTGAATTGTTTCTAGCGGCTAGTTTCCATCCTCCCAGAGATGCTGTATTAAAACAGATCAACGCAGGGGCGCCTGGGTGGCTCAGTCGGTTAAGCGTCCGACTTCCGCTCAGGTCACGATCTCGTGGTCCGTGAGTTTGAGCCCCGCGTCAGGCTCTGTGCTGACGGCTCAGAGCCTGGAGCCTGTTTCAGATTCTGTGTCTCCCTCTCTCTCTGACCCTCCCCTGTTCATGCTCTGTCTCTCTCTGTCTCAAAAATAAATAAACGTTAAAAAAAAAAAAGTTAAAAAAAAAAACAGATCAACGCAAACCCGTTTGAAAACTGTTGTACTTTCGCAACACTGAGATTAAGATACATTATCAAGCATGTACTAAAGATTTTCCTCCTTCTTCCTTCTTCCCCTGCGGCAACCCCACCCTAGGATCTATACCAGAGCCCTTCTGCCAATGCTTGCAATCTGCAAATTACATGCAAGTTGTTAAAACGGCGCCTCAAGGCCCTTATCAGCCTGTTAAGGCTTCTACATGTTTTGTTTGGTTGAGAAGAATAAAGCAATTAAAATTGGGATGCGTTCTATCTACATATTAGATTTATTGTAACTTCTTGGATGCGTCCTCAAAGTGAAAGGCTCTGTCCAACAGAGAGGAGAAAGGGGCAGGGTCCTTCCGGAAACCTCTACTTCTGGTGAGGGGTCAGACCTTTAACGGAGTTTGGAAGCTTCCCCCACCCCCCCCAACCTCCTTCTCTGTAAATCATGTGTTCTGTGGGAAGAAGTCTTCAATTGATTTATCTAAACAACTGTGTGAAGTAGGAGGTCAAAGACTGTGGATTACAGGGTATTAAGAACCTGGATGTTTCGGGGAAAAAAAGGAGGCAACTTCACGTGTGGTGGATTTAAGGAAATGGACTCAGTGACAGCAGCACTTTCTTTTTTTAAAAATGCTTATTTATTTATTTTGAGAGAGAGAGCACGCACACACAGAGCAGGGGCAGAGAGAGAGAGGAAGAGAGAGAATCCCAAGCAGTGGTGGGACACCAGCTCCACACTGTGACTGAGGAGCCCAATATGGGCTCAATCCCATGAACCTCGACATCACCACCTGAGCCGAAACCAAGAATCAGACACTTAAGTGACTGAGCCACCCAGGTGCCCCAACAGCAGTGTTTTCTGATTCGCAATTGGCCAGTGTGGATGTCCATGAGGAATTCATTAGGACCCTTCAGCTTCCAGACAGGAAGAAGTTGTTCTAATCATAATCTCTAATGGCATGCCAAACACACTTCCTCTGGTAAGTCACATGAAGCATATTACCTCGAAAAAATCCAGAATCTTGGTGCACATCATTCCACCTGGTTCCCTAGGGCACACCTGAAGCCAATCTGCCCGTAGGCTTGCCAACTGATTCTCCATGTTCCCCTCAACACCAAAATGGGTACACTAGCCAGGTGATTCCAGCAATGACTCAGACAGGGCAGCCATGCATAGAAACCCACACAGATTTTTATCTTGGAGATCTCTGACATGTGTGGGAGGAAATAAGTGATCTGAATTATTATTGAATTTTCCACTCTTTTATTCAAATGCTGAATTGATGCACCCATTTGGATATCACATGAGCCTCAAATCAGACGTGAAGGCTGGATGCTGGCCCCTACGACTAATGTCACCAACATTTTCTCTGTTTCTCTCTCTGCAGTGGCTTTTCCCCAGAGTTTCAAACGACAGGGCTCCTCTGTATCTCCAAAGCTCACAGAGTCTTTTCTTGACCATCTGCTATGGATGGTTGTGTCCAAAGGGAAATTTATTCTATGTGATCTGGGAGATTGGTCTTCTCCTGCTTTTAGACTCAGACTAGGAATTAAACCGTGGGCTTCCTGGAGTCTCAGGCCTTCATACTTGGACTGGAACTCTAGGACCAGATTTCCTGGGTCTCCAGACTGCAGATGGCAGATCATGGGACATGTCAGTGTCCATTATCACATAGGCCAGTCTCTTTACATAAATAAAGACGCTTATTATCTATTTTTATGTATCTATATATTCTACATCTATTCTGTATCTGGATCTATTACATATACACAACATACATATACATCTCCTAGGGTATCTATCATCCATCCATCATCTATCTATCTATCTACCTACCTATCCATCCATCCATCCATCCATCCGTCCTATTGATTCTGTTTCTCTGGAGAACCCTGACCACTACAGTAATTATGGATAAATGAGGTCATAGGGATGAGGTCCTAATCAGATAGGATTGGTGGCCTCATAGGAAGACAGAGATAGATCTCTCCTTCTCTCCACGTGCACGAACCGAGGAAAGGCCATGTGAGCACATGGGAGAAGGCAGATGTCTGGAAGCCAGGAAAAAGGACTGTCAGACGCTCATCATACTGGTACCCTGATCTTAGACCTCCATCCTCCAGAACTGTGAGAAAACAAATACCTGTTGTTTAAGCCAACCAGTTTGTGGTATTTTGCTATGGCATCCTGAGCCAACAAAGACCTGAGATGAAGCAGACCTGCTCCCTTCCCCATCATGGCACCTGGCACCTGCCCTTTATGGCACTGCTCACAATCTGTGAGCCTTCTGCACAGTCTGCTGAGGGCGGGCGGGCACAGGGGCTCTTTCCCACATCACTCATCTCTCTTGCTCCTTCCCTGCTTCTGTAAGCAGCACCAGATAGGTGAGCAAGCCACTACTCAACAGAAATAATTTGAGGCTGTCAGTCCTGTTTAGATGATATTAATACTTCCTACAGCTGAACAATATTCCAAGCACCTGCATGGTCTGAGCAGATCCTTCCAAAAACTCTGCGAAACGGTAGGCAGGGCATGAGGGCATCTAGAGAGTGACGTCTCATTTCAGAGGGAGAACATTCAAAGCAGTTCAAACTCAGTTTTCTGCGTGAAGAGGGAGCTTTGAGGATCTGTTTCATAAATAATAGACAAACAAGGAGAGAGAGAGAAACAGGCAAAGATACAAAGAGCAAAAGAAAAGGAGAAACATACGAAAACAAGCAAGGTAGAACACACAGAATAATGACAGAAACCGGCAGAGACGCAGAGACGCAGAGACACAGAGACCACGGGACAGGCGATGAGGGCATTTGTGGCAGCACGGTGGGAAGTTCGGAACCTACAGTGTGAGTGAGCGGGGGACTGGCCCTTTCAGAACAGGGTACTTCAGGCCTCAGACTAGAATACAATCCCCGATAGCCATCTGTCTCCACAGCTGTCAAGTCTATGGTGAAACAATGGCCTGAGGACTATGGCCTGAGTCACACTGTCTGCATGGGCTGAGTATCTCGTTAGCACTTAATGTCTAGAATGCCTACCTGAAGCCCTGATGCAGGGACAAAGGAAAAGGTTGGACTGCACCATACTTCACGACCACAATGACTGCATTAAATGGCTCTTTCTCTTAGGATAGTGACCAACTGCAGGGAAGAAGATATTGCAGATCAGATGATCTACTGTATCTGGGAGCGGAGACTGCTTGGGTTCATTCATCCGGGCTCCTCACGGACTGAACACATTCAGAAGCTGTGTGTGTGTGTGTGTGTGCACGCACGCGTGAGCTTCAGGACATCCTCACATTTCCACACCCACTTCCTGAGTCTCACTCTCTTTCTCCATTCCTGGGAAATAACTTTTTATCTGGCCTCATCAGACAATGAGCCAAATCATGGAGCTCAGACAGCTTCCCTGAATGTTTAGTACTCAGTGGATGCAGGCACACCCTCACCGCACAGAGACTTCTCCTTGTGACTAGTTGAAACCCCTTTTCTTCCCTCAGCTTGCCTTTCCAGAGTAATAATCTTATAAAGCCCACACAGCCGAAAAGTAGGCTTTTGGGAGGGAATCCGTGATCTGGATAATGGACATCAAGGTGGCCCTTCTGATACCAATCAGGAGGACATCTGGATTTCTAAACTAGGACACTGTTTATGAGATCACCCACGTGTGTTCCCAATTCTTTTTGCTTTGAAAAATGAAGAGAATTTGATTTCTCTTTCTTCGGGCATATTTGCAAGTTATCCAAAAACAGAATATCTCTGCAAATTCTCTGTGCTGCCTATTCTGTGCCATAGTGTGTTCAGGAAATGGGTCTGATGATTGGCTGCCATTGACATCATGTAGGCGTGGCCAGTGGGAAGGAAACCCAGGCATAAACAGCCCCTGCCTGCTGCCAGGATTGGAAAGATGCTCCAAGTGAGTGGCGACAAGCCATTTAAACTTTTTGCTTCTTAAACTAGAGCTTGAATTTAAAAGTGAAGTGAACGCAAGAAATCCATTAAGCCAGATCATTACTGAACTCCAGTCAAGACCATCCAACTTTGGTCATCAGGTCTGGTTGTGGTTAGCGTGAAAAGTAAAATAAAGTCTGGCTACTCCTCCTTTCTGCCTACATTAATCTCAATTACCGGGTAAGTTTAAAAACAATCCTTCCAGTGGTGATAGAAGTGGACCTAAGGGGAAAAGATTTAGGGCGAGAACGGTCACAAGGATGTCTTGACAAGGTAGCGCCACGAGCCCCGGACGTCTTTGTTCTGAGGGTTAAAAGGAACTATCCTTAGAAAGCTGCACTGGAGGCGGCATGGCTCTCCGAGAGGACCACGGGGGAGGGTCACAGGGACCACAGCGACAGAGGCAGCACACTGACTGTTGGGCTAATTAATAACGATGACTGTGAAAGGTCATGAGTAAAGAAGTGAAGAAACGAGGAAACTAATATTTAAACGCCCCACAACGTGTGACGCTTAATTCGGAGAGCAAAGTCCAAGCCTGCAAGCAATGGATTGCACATTAAATGCAGTGCAATTGGAACAGGACTCAGTGGGTATTTCACTTTGCCTTGGTCTTAGGTTAAGTAATTAAAATCAGCATCAGGTTCTGCCTGGAAGCTAGGGCAGCTGAGCAACGGCTAATTGTTACAGCAGCAAAATTAGCAGATGATCAAAGAAAATTTCAGAATTTCTTGCCAGAATGAATACGCATGAAATTCTATCCTCTAGTCCAACAAAATGCATACAGGATAGAATTAAATTTAGCTAATTAAATTAAGTGTGAATTAACCCACAGTTTTGATTTAGTAGACCGTACGAACATATACTGAGCACTTGTCATAAAATTGTAGAAGGTGTATGTTGTCAGGACCCTGTTGGCTGGTCTAGTCCCACCAAGTGGCTCGCTCCCTTGATGTTAATTCCTTAGACATATCATTGTCCACTCTGCTTAAAACCCCCCAGAGGAAGGGACCTCACCACTGCTGCCTCTGACTCTGAAATGGAGGTGGGAAATTTACACATTATGTTGAGTTGCAACGCAATAGGAACGAAGGGCAGGATATGGCCACTCTCACAGCACCGTGGTGCGGCAAGGGGCTGAGGAGTGACAGACCTCGTTTTTGGAAGGGTGGCTTTTCCAGCAGTGGCTGGCTTCCTTTCCTTTGCTTTCATCGAGGAGGCTGAGCTCATCCCGAAGAGTTAGGAGTTGTGAACGCCGGATGTCCTGGAGAGTTTGTTGAGTGACCTGGACCACTGTAGAGTCTCCTACCTCATCATGTCCCATTGATTCTGCCACTGCTCTCTTAAGTTGTACCCGCTCAGCATGTGGAGGGTAGACGCTTAAACACTTTTTTTTTTTTTTTATCATCAAGGATTACTTAGTAAAAAATAACATGCACAAAGCTTAAGCATTTAATTCAATGAGGTTTGTCCATTGTACACACTCATGTAATCATCACCCAGAACAAGATGGGGGCCAATTTATCATCCCCTAAAACTTCCCTAGTCCTCTTTCCAGCTGATCCCCTTGAAAAGGCAAGCACTTTGTGATTTCTGTCACTATAGCTTTACTCTTAGATCTCATATCAGTGGCATCATATAGAACACATTTGTTTGTATCTTTTTTTGTAATCCATCCGTGGGTTATTGTGTTTTAGCAACAGTTTATACCTTTTTATCAACAGGTAGCATTTCACTTTATGAACATACCTCAATTCGTTCATCCATTCACCTGTTGACATTTGGATTCTTATTATAGACATCTGGATTATTTCCAGTTATGGGCTATTATAACGAAGGTCATTATGAACCTTCTCGTACAAGTCTTTTGTCGGACACATATTTTCATTTTTCTTGGGTAAATACCTAGGGGTGGAATTGCTGGGTTACAGAGGAGTTGTTAATTTAACTTGATACAGAACTACCAGTCATCCAAAGTACTATCCTACAGTGTATGAGACACTCCACATCCTTGCCAGCACTAAGCATTGTCAGGAATTTTGACTTCAGTCTTTCCAATGCTTGTGAAGCGGTATTCAGTTCTAATATGAATTTCCCTAATAACTAATGGTGTTAAACTCCCTTTCACATTTAACACGAAATGATAAATGTCTGATTAATAAAGCAATTTATTTATCCTCTTGTGAAGTGCCTGTTCAAGTCTTTTCCCATTTTAATTGGGGCATTTGTCTTTTTATTATTGACTTGTTGGAATTATTTAACCATTCTGTATACAAGTCCTTTCTTAGATAAAAGTGTTGTGAATAGTTTCTCCCTTTCTGTGGTTGTGTATTTATTTCTCTAATGGTGTCTTTTAAAGAGCACAGTTTTTTTTTTATGAATCCCATTTAATCTTTATTTTCCTTGTTTGTTTTTTACACATTTTGTCTGAAAAATCTTGGCCTACCTTAAGGTTGTGAGAATATCCTGTTTTCTTCTAGAAGATATATGGTTCTAGCTTTTACATTTAGGTCCATAATCCATCATTATCGTTATCTGGTATGGAGCAACATGGAGTCAAAAATTCATTCCTTCCCCCCAAACAGCTATATAGTCGTTTCACATTTACTTAACACATTTTTCTTTCCCCATTGAATTGACTTCATGCCGCTCTCAAAAAAATCAATGTAGTGGTCTTCTTCAGGACCTTTCGTTCTGCTCCCTTGATGTGCATTCTATTCACATCATTTTAATACTTGTTTTCCTTATTATTCAGTTGAACTACTTTTTATATTTCCTTGTGATGTATTCTTTGACACATGCATCATTTGGTTGTATTTTGCTTAATTTCCAGCCATTTTGAGATTTATTATTATTATTATTGTTTTTAGATGTCATTGTTTTATTAGTTCACACTATTTTGGTCAGAGGCATAGTCTGTATATTTCAGGTCTTTTGACGTCTGCAGAGATTTGTTTTTACGACCTGTCATTTTTTTCCTATCTTGGTGAATGTTCAATGTGTATTAGAGTACTCATGTTTATTGGTAGTGCTGAGCAAATGTTTTACATCCTTATACATTTGTGTTTTTGTTCTAGTAAGTACTAAGAAATGTTAAAATCTCAAACTAAGACTGGATTCATCTGTTTTTCTCATCTCTCTGCCAATTTTTACGTACATTTATTTTCTCAACCTCTTGTTATTTGCATAACGCTCAAGATTGCTGTACCTTCTCCATAAACTGACCCTTGAATAATTATGAAACTGCCTTCTTGGTCTCTAGTAACACGACTTGTCTTAAAGTATTTTTTCTGTGTGATTTTGTTACACTTACTTTTTGCCTGACGCATCTTTTCCCACCCATTTACTTTCAACCTGTAGGTCTGCATTTAGATTTCTGGTCAACAACACACAGTTGGGTCTTGATTCCCACCGCACCCCCTAAAATCTGACAATCTGTCTTCTAATGCAATATTCTGTCTACTAACTTTTAATATAGCTGTCAGTATACTTGGATTTAATAAGCCTTCCATTTTGTCATTTTTTTCTACTTGTTGCATGCATTCTTTGTTGTTTTCTTTCTTTTGTTGGGTTAACTGAATATTGTAGTATTCCTCCCCAACCCTTTTTAGTTATATCTTTCGTATTTATTTTAGCGGTGCTCTACATGTTACAATATTCATCTTTAAGCCATCACAGACTGTCTCCAGTAATATTTTATCACTTCACGAACAATGTAAACATAGCCATATAATTCCATCTATTTCCCATCATGCTCTGTGCTTTCATTATCATTTTATTTTACTTCGGTGTATGTTACCAGCTTTTCAACACTGTATTACCTGTGCTTTAAACAGTCAAGAGTCTGGTATAATTTCCTATAATCCTAAATAATGTCCCCTAGACTATTATTTTTGGCAGTGCATTTTTGCTAGATATGGATTATTTCAGCTTTTATCTGAAAAGAGCTTCCATATTTCTTGATTTTGAACTGTGGCCCTCCATGGCTTCTGTTGAGATGTCAGCCTCCATGCTTGTCAGTGTTTAACTGTATATAATATCTTCTACCCTGTGAATACTTTTAAGACTCTCTACCTTTGAGTTCAGCAGTTGGATTATGGTGTGCCTGGATGTAGTTTCCTTCCTATCATACCGCTCCGTATTAGCTGAGATTCTTGAATCTCCCGGTTGATGTCCTTCACCACTTTTTAGTAACTGCCAACTCTGATTTCAAACACTTTTCTATTAGCCTATTTTGTATTCACCCATAGTTCTATGGCATTCTCCTCCATTTTAAAAAATTGCTCTTTTTTCCATTTTGTGTTTCAGTGTGTAGAGTTCATAATATCCTCTCACTTGTCTTTTCTTCTGCTGTGTCCAGTCTTTTTAAGCCTGTGGAATGAACTATTAATATCTTATATGATGTTTTTCAGTTATTGCATTTCTAACTGTTATTTAAGGTTTTCCTTTTTCTGCAAAAATTTCCTATTTGCATGTTGTCCATTTTTTTTAACATGTTGCCCACCTTATGCTAGATTTTGTTTAAAATATTTTTTATTAAGTGATCTCTATGCCCAAGGTGGGTTTTGAACTCATGACCCTGAGGATCAAGAGTCTCACGCTCCACTGACCGAGCCAGCCAGGCACCCCCATTTTATGCTAGATTTTTGAGTTCACTTGTCAGAGCTGTATTAAAGTCCTTGTCTGCTAATGCAACAGCAGGCCATCTATCGCACTGTTCCAATGACTGTTTTCTTTTGTTAATGGGTCCTCTTTTCCTCCTTTTTCTAGGTCTCATAGTTTTTATTCATGTGCCAGCTATCATATGTAAAAGAACAGTTAACACCAAATAAACAGTATTTGTCCCTTCAATCTCTTTCTTTGTCAGGATGCTGGTGTGGGGGCAGGATAGGCTAATTTGTGGTGGGACTGGGTCAGGGCTCTGAGAGGGTTCCTCACATTAGGGACATTTGTTCAGTTAGGTTTCATTTATTCTCCCCTCTCTCGTGGATCTTTAAGAACTGTGATGCTGTGGGACATCTATCTTGTTCTCATTGTTTATACGCTATCAACAGTCTCTTGTGACTTCCTACATATGTATGCCAGTATTTTCTATTATCTTTATTATTATAGTGAAGATTTTATCAATCGCAACAGTGTTTTTCATCAATGTTAAGCAATTAAGCTGTAACATAAATACATGAATAGGCTGCGTTTCTCCCAGAGAATTGTGGGGACGGGGTTTGGAACTTGAGGGCTGTGTGCAGTATCGTGCTGATTATCTTACTGAATAAGGTAAAAATTTATGGCAGGGACTGTTGGATGCCAGCTGGTTTCCATATCTACTCAAAAATTTACACTCAACATGAGGAAGCCATATCTATCACTCTGCTGTCAACCTGAGTAGTTTTGAGGCCAGCTGTGAGTCACACAGTAAGGTCCAAACAACCATCCAGTGAAGCTTTAAGTGAACTGAGGTTCTGGCGAAGAGTCTCAGGGCACAGCGAGGGACCCATGGCAGCTTCTGGTATGTGGGGATTAAATAGGAAGCCACATGCAGGTCATATGGATTTCAGGGGTACGAGACAATAGGTTGGGGGTAACTGAGGTGGCTATGAGACTGGGCTTTGTCCTAAGAGTATCTAAGGGGTGAAATCCATTCACAAGGCATTTACTGAGCATCTACTACATTTCAGACTCTGGCTCAGAACAAAGTAATATAAGATCATGTTTACTGAACACCAGTGGTTTCCTCAGGAACTTTGCTAAATGTTATATGTGCATTATCTCAATGGACCTTCACCACAACCCCATGAGATAGGGACCGCCCTTATGCCTGCCTTATAGGCTGAGAGACTTCTACAGGGTAAGTGACTTTCTGAAGTTTACAAAGCTAGTAGCACACAGTGGAGGTAGGCTTTGCCTGAATTCAGAAGAATTCTAATTTACCGAGGAAGACACTGAGACCCTGTGGCAGGTGCTATCCATTAGACCATGTACTTCATGTGGGCACTGAGGGTGCTGGTTCCATTTTACCTCCCTGTACGCCATGCCTAATGCAATGTCTGGCACGCCGTAAGGTCCCAATAAGCATATGAAGGAAGAAATCAAGTTATTAATGAATGCTAGGCACCAGGGATACTAGAATGAGTCATCAGGCTTCTGTCCACTTCCTGCTCTGGTATCACCGGGGAGATGAGGACCTCGGAGGATGTGGGAGACATCTGGGTACTGTGTGTATCCTTGTCACATCCTGTTCCCTTGGCTGTCTCTCCCATGAGACTCAAGTTCCCGAAGGTGGGTCTGTATTTATCCATTTTTTTATTCTCATCTGATACAGCAAGAAACTCAATAGATGGCCGGCGGGGTGGGGTCAAATGGAAGAAGCAGGTGGTGATGTCTGAGGATAAATTGGACAGGGTTTTGCCTGCTGCTAAAGAGGGAGAGTGTTTGTCTAGTCCGAGGAATCAGATGCTGCTGACATCACATGCACTGAAGAGCACACAGTCTCAGCGAGACTAAGTGAATCCAAGAGAAGACAAGAAGGGGGATGTGGGGAGGAGGAGAGAGAAGAGGAGAAGAAGATGGAAGGAAGGAGGCAGAGAGAAAACCAGCCATGTCTGAACACCAACCCCTCTGGGCTTCCCGTTTACAAATTCATGAATTCTCTAGTTTGTTTCCTCCACTTTCAGTTTGGTTTCCATTTAACAACTGAAAGGATTTTGACTAAAATTGATAAGCTTCTGTTCAGTGACTGTGTTAACCTATTTTTTTTTTTTTTTTTTTTTTTGCATCTGTTTAAAGCAGTAGTTGGCTAACTGAAACCAACGTGCCGAATCTGGATCACCGTTCTGGGCACCCCAGGAGCTAAGAATAATAATGGTCACTGCATTTTAAGGGACACCGGGGTGGCTCAGTCAGTTAAGTGTCCAACTTCAGCTCAGGTCATAATCTCATGGTGTGTGAGTTCGAGTCCTATATTGGGCTCTGTGCTGACAACTGGAGTCTGGAGCCTCCTTCCGATTCTCTGTCTTCCTCTCTCTCTGCCGCTCCCCTGCTCATGCTCTGTCTCCCTCTCTCTCTCTCAAAAATAAACAGATATTTAAATTAAAAAAAATGGTTACTGCATTTTTAAATGGTTGAAAAATAAAGGAGAATATTTCATGATGTAAAAATTGTATAAAATTCAGATTTCAGTGTCCCAAATAAAGTTCTAGTGGCTGGCACACAACCATGGCCATCCACTTCTGTACTGTCGATGGTACTTTATGCTCCAATGAGACAGAGTTGAGAAGTCTGACACCATACAGCCCACAAACATAAACTATCCACCGTCTGGCCCTTTATGGAAAATGCTGGCTGACCCTCGTCTAGAGCATCTAAGGCAGAGAGCACTGACAACTAGGGATCATTAAGGATATGACCTGCACCAGGGAAATGAGAGGGGGCAGAAGGCCCTATGGCTATCCCAGGATGGCCCCTCTATCCCTTGGGGGGTTAACCTCCAAGTTTCTCTTTCCCTCATCTTTTGTCTCTCCTCATTTAAAAAAAATTTTTTTAATGTTTGAGAGAGAGAGAGAGAGAGAGAGAGAGAGAGAGAAAGAGAGAGAGAGAGAGAGAGAGAGAGAGAGAGAGTTGAGTGGGGGAGGGGCAGAGAGAGAGGGAGACACAGAATCTGAAGCAGGCTCCGGGCTCCGAGGGATTAGCACGGAGCCTGATGTGGGGCTCAAACTCACAGACCTCGAGACCATGACCTGAGCCGAAGTCGGATGCTTAACTGACTGAGCCATCTAGGCGCTCCTGGTCTCTCCTCATTTTGATGCCAGTGTGTTTCAAGCTTTTCTGGGCATTCGTGACTGGAAAGAGCACTGGACTGAGGGGCCACAACCTATGTGACCCTAGGCTACCACCCCACCTCTTGATCTCCAACCACCTCAATAGTGAGTTGGGTTGTATCATAAAGTTTACTTCATAGGTTGATTCCGGTGATTACGTGAAATCAGGCCACACATATGGTCTACAGACGGTCACAAATGCTCTCTTCACTCTCATGGTGAGAACTGAATGAAATACACTTTGGAAAAGCACTGAGACACACAGCTGAAGGAAAATACATTTTACTTTTTTATTTTAGAGAGAGCGAGAGAGCA
>NW_026057578.1:3272549-3316389 GCF_023721935.1 Panthera uncia | reverse complement strand
GGGGGGAGGGAGAGAGGGAGAGAGGGAGAGAGGGAGAGAGGGAGAGAGGGAGAGAGGGAGAGAGGGAGAGAGGGAGAGAATGAATAAATCCCAAGCAGGTGTCACACTCAGCATGGAGCCCAATGCGGGGCTCGACCCTACCTAGGATCATGATCTGAGCCAAAATCAAGAGTTGGAAAGAGCCGGGCGCTCAAAAGACTGAACCACCCAGGCGCCCCAGGACAATCCATTTTAAGGTTGTAGTAATGACATGATCAGTTAGAAACCAAATGACCCTGGATTCATTATATCCCTCCACCTTGGATTGTCTAATTTTATACCAAAAGCTAATCCAGACACTTGGAAAAATTGAGATTAGTACAAAAATATCAACAGTGAAAATTAAGGCTCCCCTAGGTCCTCCTTACACACTCTTCCCAAAGGGACTCTGTCAACCTCAGATTGCACATCGCCAGTAAATGCAGTGTTGTGTGTTTGTGTGTATGAACTCATATCCAGTCCTTTATTTATTTATTTTGAGAGAGAGAGAGAGAGAGAGAGAGAGAGAATATGCATGGGGTAGGGGCAGAGAGAGAGGGAGACAGAGAATCCCAGACAGGCTTCATACTGTCAGCACAGAGCCCAAAGTGGGGCTTGAACTCACGAACCATGAGCTCATGACCCGAGCCAAAATCAAGAGCCGAACGCTTAACGGACTGAGCCACCCAGGCCCAGTCCCTTTTATGTACACCCCCCCATACCAATGTGGATGTACCCAAACACTCTGATCTGTACCTGGCTATGTTTACTTTAAAAACACACACTTTCACAGTCACCGGAGATATGTTCAAGAATATTTAAAGCAGCACTATTTGTAATAGCCAAAAAATTGGAAAGAACCCAGATATCCATCAGTAGGAGAATGAGTACATAAACTGTAGCATATTTATACAACAGAATTATTTTCCACTAATGAGCATTCACAAACTATAGCTGTAAATAACAATGTGGACAACTCTCCTAGACATACCCCTGATGGAAAGAATCCAAACATGAAAGGGCAGGTGGTTCCAGCACTAATCTCTGATGTCAGAAGTCAGGATGGTGGTCACCTTGGGTGTGAGGGAGACAGAGAGCAGGACAGGGCTCTGGGGTATTGTAATACTCTGACACTTGATATGGATGTTGGGTACCACTGTGTGTGCACTTTGTGCAAATTCATCACCACTTATGGTTTCGTGCACATTGCTGTACGATTTTATTAAATAAAACTCATACTGCAAGTTAAAAAAAAAACACCTTATCTTGGAAATTGAATTCAGACCACATGGATTGACTTCCTTCTCTTTCTTACCTGTGGAGACCTGTTCTGTACAGGTGCACTTTCTTCTCGTCCCTGTCCCTCTGACGCACAATGAGGTTGTTCCTAGCTACTTGCTATCGGATGCTATTTTCCAAGATACTTTCTAATCACCCTTCTACACTGAAGCAGGTTGTTATGAACACAGAGGATACCTTGTTGCACAGAATCACTTCTGGCCCTGGAGACACCACCAGGCAGGTCGGCCTGTTTCAGATCACCACGCAGGTGAGCAGGGCCCTGACCCATCCTGAACTTGCACAGGCATCATGCGGGCAAACACACTGCCTGCAAGGCTGCATTGCTGCTCTTGGGTATTCCCAAGGCAGGGTGCCGGCATTTGCATTTTCTCCTTGCCATGAATGCCCAAGTGTTCTGAATATTAATGAAACCATTCACAGCCTCCTTTGCAGGCTTAAAATATTCAGCATCAAACATACTGTTTTGTTCCCATTTCAACCAAGTTTAATTTCTCTTAACCGGCTTTGTTTTTGTAAAGCAAAATTAATGTATAATTTCAGTGTTTAAATCTCAATTCTCAGCAATTCACGACAGATTGCAAGTGACTATGATTTGTCCGTTAACACCTAATGGGTTGAAATAATTTATTGTGCAAACATTTCCAGGAAAACGATGCCACTTGAGCAAAAGCAAATCAGGAAATGTTACTTGTTTATCTAATAAACTACCCTAGGGTGAGCGAGTACATTAGCATTGCACAAACTTTGTGACTTACTCATCATCACTATTTATTATTAAAACTTTATCTGTTTCAACTTAGTGAATGGCTGCCTTGGGATACACTGCTTGCAGCAACAACAAGAAAATAAAGTTTATGCAATTTGCATAATACTGTGCAAAGAATGTTAGCTTAGAACAATATGAATCCCTGGATCATTTGCAGCCCTTTGGTGTTTAATGTTGGTAAATATTTAAATAACAGCAAGCCCGTGTAATTATAAAGATTTCTCTTTCTAATCTGCTCAGGATGCACAGCTGCTGTGAATCACCTCGATCCCATGGTTTGGCGGGGAGAACGTTAGGGGTGACGTTAGGGGTGACGGAGAGGCACTTGCTGCTTTTGTTGGAGAGGAGGATGGACACTGGAAGCAGAGGCGGGGAGGGGGGCGGAGTCTGATACAAGTTGCTGAAGCTGCTCTTTTTTCCTTTTTCCCCTTTCTGAGTGCATCTCTGTTTCCCACAAACTGGGTCCTGCTTACAATAGGCCTGTATTCTGTCTCATGATTGAGGTCTTTGCATATTAGGGAAAGACATGAGTCCTACCTCAGGATCTTTGCAGGTGCTGTTGCCTCCCTTTGGGGTGTTCTTCCTTCACATCACCTGCTTGTCCCAAGTTACAGCTCACTTGTGGGTTGGGCCTCAGTGTAAACCTCCATATCCTTCCTGCTCCGCCCCCCCCCCCCCCCCCCCCCGCCAGCCCTGACTAGCCTGGTCTCCCTATCGTGCACTTTCACGATGCCCTGCATTTCTCCTTCCGACCTTACTTACTCAAGCTTCTTTCCCCTGGACTCTGGGCCCCACGAGGGGAGGGGTGTGTCTGTAGTGGACAGAGCTGTGTCCAGGAGGGTGTGGCAGGTGGTAAAAGCTAAATTACATTTTGGTTGCAAAGCGAATAGATGAATACCTACAGTCATCCATTTAAAGAAATGTCTACATAATCAATAATTATATGCTAAATTACCTTCTAAATTAAAAAATGAATTATAACCCCTAGCGTTGGTGAGAATTTAGGGATGTGAGAATGTTCCAAACACTTTAGGAGAACAATTCAACAGCATGACGCCAAAGTCTCAAAATGATTATTTTATTTTTTATTTTTTTGGCTCGGTGAATACATTTGTGGTAATTTATGCTAAAGTAGTAATCTGGGAATGTGTGAACACATTTGGTTCCAAAGATATTCATCACAGTGTTGTTTAAAATTGTGAAAAATCATAAGCACTTTAACGGTCAACAACAGAAGGTTAGCTCAGAGAGCTACAACTCACCTAATCGATAGAATACTATGAAGCTGCTAAAACAGTGATTTAGAAATGTTTTCATGACCTGGGAAGAGGCTTATGATCTACTTTAGAGGGAATAAAGCAAAAATAAAGCCTTATGCAACCATGATTCCATTTTTTGTAATAACATTTATGTATAGAAATGACAAGAATCACGTATGTTAAATGTTAAAGAAACCATTACCTGTGGTTCGGTGAGATTTTGCTTTTAATGTAATCTTTCCTCAAAATCGAACACAAAATGAAAAGAAATGAACCTATGCACTGAGTCAATGGTTTAAGCCACACAGGGAGGCATTAATTTAAGTGAATATAAAAAACAGTCATTTGGGGCACCTGCGTGGCTCAGTGGGTTGAGTGTCCAACTCTTGGTTTGGCTCAGGTCACGATCTTGCCATTTATGAGTTCAAGTGCCATGTGGGGCTCTCCACGCAGAGCCCGCTTAGGATTCTCTGTCTCCCTCTCTCTCTGCCCCTCTCCTGCTCAAATGCGCAAGTACGCTCTCTCAACAATAAATAAATATTTAATAAAAACAAGACAAAACAAAAACCATTTGGCTATATATCTTAGTTGGATATATGTTAAGGACAAAAAGAACACCAAATAAATTTTCTTTCCTTTTCAGTAATTATATTGTTAATTATTATATTGGTGTTTCTATTTAGAAGCTACTTAAGTAAATTATAGGATGAAACAAGGAATTATGTTAATGTCATCAGTGAATAAGATATTCAGCTTAAGAGTGAAAAATAGAATTTAAATAAAAACCAGCGACCTTAAATTTGAGCTGGAAATATCAGTATAGCTTCCCGATGCATTTTTCTCTTACGACACAGATTTCCTACCTCTGTCCACTGAACAAGCCCAGAAACCAGGAACAATCTAGCAGCGACAGATGCTCCTAGCATCCATACTGGGATCATTAAACGAGATTTTCCGCAGAAACAGACCAGAGCTCCTTAGAGAAATGGCTGATTCCAGAACCGGGGCTGGAAATGTACGTGAAGATACTGGATCATCTTATCTTACGAAAGGAAATGAGAAAAAAGGCTCCTGGGTAAGAGGGCTTGACAGCCTGCTTAAATTGACTCCCCAGCCAGAGATGGCTCACTGGGAGCACCAATAAGAATGACACAGTGGATTGGAACACATCAGGTCTGATAAAACCATGCATAGAAGATGTAATGACAACAGTAACTGGTTTCTTCTGAAGGATGGAAGAGAATCAGCCTGTAATTCTGAAAACTAGCAAATAACGGGAAAGAATCCAGCATTTTTCCTGCCTTCATTTTGCACTGTACCTCAGAGTAACCAAATGGTTTACTTGAGAAGATTTCTCTTTATGTTGAAGAAGTCCCACTCAATAATGATGACGGAATGACAGAATCAGAACGTCCCAATTTTTCAACCTCAAGTGAAATCACTGAACCATGCCATCGCTCCCAATGACTACTGGCATCACAAAGAGGGAAACCACCAGACATCCTTTACCTCTTGATGGAAACAGATGACACCACTTACGGAGTTTTCTTGCCAAAATACTGAACCTGGCACCACAGGGATGCAATCAGCGAAACTAATGGCAAAGAAGTTAAAGAGAGGCTGAGGACCTATAGACAAAGAGATTTAGGAGATATTAGCTAACTGCAAGGTGTGGGTTTGTTTGGATCCTAATTTGAGAAAAAGTAAGGCGATGTAAAAAAAGAAAAAGAGGCCGTCTAGAAATTTTAACATTCACTAGGTATTTAAAGATATTAAGAAGTTATTGTTATCTGTTATATGTGATGATGGTGTTATGATTATTTTTAAAAATGTTTATCTTCTGGAGATATATGCTGAGCTATTTCTGGAAAAAATGAGCTTACCAGAATGCCCAACAGATGTAGGATTTTTTGCACTTTCGCTAATTTTTTTAGGTCCTTGGGACCCTTTCATTTTGAAGACTCAAGAAGAGACATATATTTTCAGTGTTCAGAAATGGTCTATTATTTTATTGATCCTTGCCATATGTCCATTATTCCATTTTAGAATTTCATAATTCCCTTGGGTATATAAGGTAACCTAACCTGACTCTATATTTCTCTTTTCTTCTCTAAATTCATCACTTCAGAATCATTGAATTACTCTGAATTAAGTGAAGTTGATCCAAAGCAACTTCTATCTAATAGGGGATATGCAAGCTAGTAGCTGGTGTATCAGCTACATAATTCTACAATGGAAAAGACTCTTCAAACATGAAAAAACGACAACGATTAGGTCTTATGCTACAGAGAAGTAGTGTGAGCAAACAGCTTCAGAATCACTGGGAATATTAAGTATTTGAAACAATTATACAAAGGCAGCAAAGAATAATTCTGTTTTCTTGGGCCAACTACTAATTGTGCTGTAATGTTCTCATCACTTTCATCTGTCATTACGGGGAAATACTAAGAGTCCTTTAGAATGGGAATTTGGAAGAACTAGAGGTTAATAAAGACACAACTTCCTATGTGTACCTAAATGTATGATATAGGACTAGGCTAATTTTAGAATAAAAATGATGGTTTCAGAACACTATAAGATAAATACCTCCACAATGTCTATAACTGTAAGACATTAGATTAAGTTTGTGAAAAAGGATTGTGCTCAAACAGCCCTAACCTATCCCTCATCTAATTAGCTTGTTTACAAAACTTAATTGATTTATTTTCCCTAAAAGGTCTTTCTGTGGACTTCCCTACAGATATTGTTGTTCTAAAGTCTTCCAGGTACCTGTTACTGAAATCCAGCTCAAAAAAATAGGCTCATTTTCTGTTTAAGAAGGAATATACTTTCTCATTGGATGGAAAAACCAGAGGCTAGCTTCTTAGGTATGGTTGACCAGATGCAAAGTGATGTCTCCAAGAATATGTCCCTCCTGTCTCTTGGCTCTGTTTTCTGTGCCAACTTCAGTCCCTGGCAAGCTCTTTCCACCTGGTAGAAAGGTCCCCAGTAGCTTCGGCCACAGGGGAGGCGCACCGGCTTTGTGTCTGCCTTGCTTCTGTCACATTTGTGTCCCCAAATACATCGCTTGGCCAGGAGCATGCTGTCCCTTGGTCAAGCTTGGGTCCTCTGCATACCTGTGGAACATATATTATGGATTCAACCCATAAATGATGGGAGGGTGGTTCTTTGACAGAAACTCACAGCCTGTTACTTGGAAAGGGGAAATGCATGCCAGGCAGGCAAATGAAATATCAGGCATCTACTGCAGAATTTTAAGTAGTTTTAGCGATACAAAATCAGTATACATGGTGTGGCCCAGCCTGGTCATTTGTAGGTTAAGGGAGTGGTAGCAGGGCTGACTTGGAAGCTTTGGTGCTCTGTATTTAGGGGTAGAAGGAGGAGAAGTTTGATGCGAAAACAGATGCCAAACTCCTGATCTGTTTTGTTTTTTCCGAGGAGGATACAAAGCCAGTCTTTGTCAGATGTGCCTTTTCTGGCAGATCTTTAGTGTTTTTTAAAGGTTTATGAAAAAAAACGAAAAACAAAACAAAACAAGACCTTTTGTTCTGTGAGAATTTAGGAATGGTAAAGTAAATCCCCACCAGATATCTTCCCTGAGGGGCAGCATTTAACAGCTACTTATTTATTCTCACTTTAGCACTGTCAAAGGTTGTACATGATGGAATGACTTTATTGGAGAACATGAAAAATGCTGCCCTAGAACTGTCTACCTGGTCAAACAATGCCTACGACACACCCGTAAAGATGTGGTCAGCCGCCTCGGAAAGGTGGTATTTGGAGAAGATGTTCAGTCAAGTGTTTGTACAGGTGGGTAGTTTTAACTAATAAAACATTAGCTCACATGTGTTGAGCCCTACTGTATGCTAGATGATTTGTCGTGCACTGGGGATACAAACAGAAATATATGAACGTGCACTGGTGTAATACAGAGATTGATAATAATAATATATATATATATATATATATATATATATATATATATATATATATATATTTGGACTTTGTCCCCTTTTCTCCCCCAGAGCTCCTAAAACCCTTGGAATTTCTGAGAGTTGAGAGCTACAGATGTCTTTTGTTATTTTAATGAGGTGACTTTTGGGCTGCACCCAAGAATGGGGGCTGGCTGCCAGGGGAACCAACCCTGTGAGGAGAGGGCTGGAATGTTCAGTCCCACCCTCTGCTCTCAGGGGCGGGGAAAGGGAGTGGAGGTTGAATCAATCACCATTGGCCAAAGAGTTAATGGATCCTTCCAAACGAATGAAGCCTCCATAAAAACCCAAAGGATGGGCTTGGAGATCTTCTGGGCAGGTGAACACGTGGAGCTGGGGAGAGTGGTGTGCTTGGTGACAGCACCGAAGCTCCGTGCCCCTTCCCATATACCTCGCACTGTGCAGCACGTCCATCTGGCTGTTGACTCATAACCTCTAATATCCTTTGCAATGAACCAGTAATTAAGTAAAATGTTTCTGAATTTTGTGAGCTGCTCTAGCAAATCACTTGAGCCCAAGGAAGGTGTTGTCGGAACCTCCTATTGGTACCCCATCCAGGTTGGTCAGGTTAACAATCTGGGCTTGTGACTGGCATCCGAAGTGGGGAAGGGGAGGGTGTCACACAGGACTGAGCCCTTCACCCATGGAATCTGATGCTGTGTCCCAGTAGACACTGTCAGAATTGAGCTGAATTATAGGACACCCACCAAACTGGAGTCCTGAAGGATCGCTTAGGGGTGTGTTGGGGGAAACCCCCCAACAATGACACTGGAAATTGGTCTCAGAACACCCAGATAACTGGGGATGCAAATATATGGCTCCTGGTGTCTTATGACCTGCTTCTACCAAGTGACTCAAAAGAATAATTCAAATAAAGGGAAACTGTTTGTGTTTAAACAAACGGAGATTTATTCTAGATCTACTGACAGAGTGAATAGGATAAAAATAGTATTTGATTTTAAGACTTTTGTCCCAATGCGCCTTAGTACTAGGAAGCATAGGTGTAAATCTCTGAAATGGGTGAGTTTATTTTGTCTGACGTTATGTGGCATCAGGATAGTCTTTAATTGATAGCGGTTTCTTTCTGCTTGACTGGATACTGAGGTTTGCTGATATTTCTGCATAGCTAATATGATTTCCATTTGGTATTTGGCTTATGTACAGAAATACATATTCAATGGGGCTGAGAAAGACCAGACCATGGTTGTTCAAAACCCTGGGGATGTGGCTTATGCTTGTTAGCACTTAGCTGTCTCTGGTTCCTATACACCAAGCTCACTGTCAACCTTCAACGTAGAAATCAGCATGAAAATATTTACATGGGTATAAAGACCATTGTCTTAACATCTCTGGCTGGTGTAGGGAAATCACTCATGTAATGGATCAGAAGACCTGAGCCAGTTTAAAATCCTTTATAAATGCTGTTCTAATGAGCATTCTAACCACTGCGGATGATAACAAATTAATGTAAACAAGATCTTCCTTCTTTTTATAAACTCCCTTAAATCTCAGTGGGAGATTTTAGAATTGGTCCCAGTTGCTATCGCATCAGGTACAGATTTCTTTATGTGTGAGGTGGAGGTGGTGGGGATCTGATGCTGGGGCATTTCAACTCATCTCGGCTAATGCAGGTTTGCAAATGCGTGTTTACCAAAACTAAGACAAGCTGCACTCCAGGACGAGAGTTTCCAAGCAAGTGGTTTCTGAACTAACCATTGGCTGCATTAGTACCACAGGATGTTTCCATGATCAAGCACGTCTGGGGTCTTATCCAGTTCTTGAGGCTCCCAAAATATTGAAAAATAACAGAACCTTGAGTCAAGATTATAAAAATTGGGATATACTTTAAAGATTTGCATCAAACCATGCTTTTTTTTTTTCCTCCACAGCAAAGTGCAATGACTACACGTACGATTTCCTTGATCATGCATCCAGCAATTACTGACTGGACATTTGTGAATGTGGGGCTGACACCATGAGAGGCAGAGGCACAGAGAGAGGGAAGTGGGGTGCTTGAATCGCTCACTGAGCCACGGAATCACACTTCCCCGGAAATCTGGTAGTTGCCCTGTTGCTGACTCTTTACAGTTGAGCCAATAGATTCTTTTATTTCCTAAGTCAGGGGAAGTTGGGTGTTGGCTTCTTGAGGCTGAAATTATCCTAACTTGATACAGACTCGTTCTGCTCACTGCCCCCACCCTTTAACCACTTCGCTCACACACAATGCTAACACTGTCTTTATTTAATTGAAAAGTTAATTATAGGCGGAGGTCTGTTATATAGTATGTGGTTATTTCATTCTCTGTAGCAGTAAACACATTTGACAAGTCCTCTTACTGACTTGACTAAATGGATGGATTGCTGATATGACATAATTCTAGCTATTAGCTGTCAGTCCTTTCATCTTAAAGAGGCTGTTTTCTCTTTTCTTTACACTGATTTGACAATTTATACATTTTGAAATGTTTTCACATGCATTATCTCATCTGATCATAAAGGTATGCTTGGGGCTTATAGAATAGGCATTTTCTGATTTCTCAGAGAAGGAAGTGGAGACAGGAGCCTGCCCAAGGCCAGTGTGAGGACAGGGTCCCGGGCTCCTCAGGAAGCCTGTGTGCTCTCCATGGCTCCTCATGGGTTGGCCAAACCAATTACTACCCATGCAGTAGGCAGCAAGTGACTGAACACAGTGACTCAGGCCAATCTAAATAAGGACAAATATGATGCCGGGCAGGAGAAATCCAGAGGCAAAGTGGGATCCAGGCATGGACATCAGGAGCCTTTATCTTGCATTTATCTGGGCTCCCTTTCCCTCTGGGTGTGGACTTCATCCTTAAGTGGACAGTGATGTGGCTATAGCTGCTCAGGCATCATCATACCCAGACACAACAATGTCTGAAAGAAGACGGGACTTTCTCTTCTCCTTTCCCTTGGGAGCATGAAAAGCTTCCCTACAGATACCCCCAGCAAACATTTGTTTTGTCTAGCACTGGGCCCATGTCCGTCCCTCAACCAGCCATGGGAAGAGGAAGGGGTGTCCAAGATCTGCCTAGAACATCGGAAGATCACAAGGGAATGTTAGATAGTGAACCACAGTAACTCTCACTGCGTTGATTTTTTATTTTTTATCATTTTTTTTAACGTTTATTTATTTTTGAGACAGAGAGAGACACAGCATGAACGGGGGAGGGGCAGAGAGAGAGAGGGAGACACAGAATTGGAAGCAGGCTCCAGGCTCTGAGCTATCAGCGCAGAGCCCGACGCGGGGCTCGAACTCATGGACCGCGAGATCGTGACCTGAGCTGAAGTCGGATGCTTAACCGACTGAGCCACCCAGGCGCCCCTCACTGCGTTGATTTAAAATAAAACAATTTAGGGGCGCCTGGGTGGCTCAGTTGGTTGAGTGACTGACTTCGCCTCAGGTCATGATCTCACAGCTTGCGAGTTCGAGCCCCGCGTCGGGCTCTGCGCTGACAGCTCAGAGCCTGGAACCTGCTTCGGATTCTGTGTCTCCCTCTCTCTCTGCCCCTAACCACTCATCTTTTGTCTCTGTCTCTCTCAAAAACAAATAAACATTAAAATTTTTTTTTAAATAAAACAATTTAAAGTATAAGGTTGTTCAAGAGAATTGGCCTGGGGTCTGGTGGGTTGTTGCTATCATGGCTCTCCATTTCCTCATGCTTCCCTGTACCCATGCATGTGGGTAGTTCCCTCCCACACTGACTCAGAGCTTGGCTACAGAATTTGTTTTGATCAATGAGAAAACAGTGAATGCCACACAGGGGCTTGGCTTCTGGTTGCTCTTGGGAACTGTTCTGGGCTAAACTTTGTCCTCCCCAAATTCATAGTTTGAAGCCCTAACCCCCAATGTGAATATACTTGGGGGTGGGGCCCTGAAAAAACTACTTAAGGTAAATGAGGTAGTAAGAGCGGGGTCCAGAGCCAATAGGGCTGGTGTCTTTAGAAGAAGAGGAAATGCCACAGAGAGCACACTGTGTGTGTGCAAACAGACAAGTCCATGAGAGAACACAGTAAGAAGGCAGCTGTCTGAAAGCCAGGACTCAAGGTCTCACCAGAAAACAACCTTCCCAGAACCTTGTTCTTGGACTTCCAGCCTTTGAACATGAGAGAATGTTTCTGTTGTTGAAGTCACCCAGTCTGTGGTATTCTGCTATGGCAAACTGGAGAAACTAATGCAGGAACCCCACAAGAGCCATGACAGGAATAAGCCAGGGCTACTCTTCTAGATGATGAAAGACACAAAAGCTAGTGACTTTTATTGCCTCAACCTACATCCAGCGACCTGCAGGCACTCGAGGCGGGTGGTTGACCCCCAGGTGATCAGATGTGTGACTGAGCCCAGGTGAGACCAGCACAACAGCTGCCTAGCTGAGTCCAACCCAACCTGTTGACCCACAGAATCACAAGCCAACGGATGGCCGTTTTAAACCACTGAGTTTGAGAAGGTTTTGTTGCACAGCAAGAGATAACTTGTCCACGTGGGAAACATGGAGCTTTTAGTCACATGCTTTTATGCTCCACGGAGGACCTGCTGACACATGCTCCCACTGGTCTGTTGTGGAATACAATTTATCTCCCTCACAAGTCAGAACCCATGTGGGGGGATTGGGCAAAGTGAATGAGCAAGGCAGGCTAGATACAAAAAGTAATCACGAAGATTATTTCACGAAGACTGAGTTTTAGTTTTCACCTGTGGATAAAGACACAGGTACAGGAATACTCTCATACCAGGAGAAAAGAGTACCGGCGGGATGCACGATGACCACTGCCTGCACGCTCTCGGTGACGGGGAAACCCCGAGGGGGTGGCAGGGACAGAGGAATGGAAGTAGCCGACTCTCCCAAAAAGGATGGCTACTATTCAGCTCTGGCCCTTGTCGCCATGTGGGCTCAGTGCTGTGTTACTAGAGCTTCCGATTTTTCAAAAGGAACCAGAACTCTGCGTTTTTACAGAAAATCTCCTAATTTTAAACCACTGATTCAATTAGGATTAAGACACTGTACAAGTGAAATAAAGTTGATTTAGCCTGCACTGCCTCTTTAGACCCGGCTACATACACACTAACACAAGTCAGAAATCAGTAAAATGCACCAATGTCACAGAACTGGTTTGACAAAACTTTCACTTCCCCATCGTTTGGGGCTTGTGTGTGTGCAGCAGACAGGTGCAAATGGAACAGTTCGCAGAAAGGGTGGTTCTCAATTCAAAATATAATAGAAAACGAGACAATGAAAAAGTTACAGTCTGTGATTGCAGGCCTATCTGCCTCCGAGCTCAGAGAAAACAAACAAAACCCCAAGCCCTACTACAGGAAACCAGGACAAAAAGGCATTTCAAATTCAAAAAACAAGTAAATGAGGGTTTGATCCTTTGCCTTTCAAAATAATTCTCAGGCAGATGGAGAATTTCTTAAAATCGGGGGCCTGACTTTACTTATCTCTATTACACCTGGAACCTGGAAGCCGCTAACCCAGGTTAACAAATGAGTAGTCCAAATGGGCTCACAGGTGATCACCACAAGCCATGTGTATCGGGAAGGGCCCAGTGTGGGTGACAAGCATCCCGCTGGTGGACCCAGCTTTCTTCCTGCCTGCTCTTCCATTCTGGGAAGGGAGTTACCCAACTTCTCTGCTTCTCCCTTCCTCAAGTGTAAAATGAGGATAATAAAAAACACCTACCTGGTGGTGTTGTGAAGATACAACGGAAAGCTGCTTGTAAACGGCACGGCACGGCCCCAAGCACAACGTGGGTTCCGCTGACGCTGTTACTGAGCTTGATGGCTAGCTAGTTTTAAACAGTGGGTTACCAGGTGAGTTGACAGGAGGAGATGGGGCATATTTAACTCTTCAGGGACACACCTTTTGAATAAGCAGTAGGAATTTGGACTAGATTAGGTAAAAACGTCCTTTATATGGACTCTGAAAGAAACAACTCAGGTCACATCTTGGGCAGAAGCCTGAGGAATCTGGGAGGAGACCCAATGCTGTTTCCAAAGCATTTTCTACAGCAATGAGGCCCAGATGTTTCCCTGGGGAATGATTCTTTGCTATAGAATTGGCCATTTTCGGCAGCACACACCGATGTCGTAATGACGGGGATAAAGCATGTGAGTCCACAGCGGCTGTTTATGGAGCAGTCGGTATATTCCAGTTGCTCTTGAATGAGCAAAGAGAAATTGCATTCTCTACGCCGGTAGAAGCTTGTGGCTTTTCATTTTCTGCCTCTTTTTGGGTATTGTTGCTTTCCTTTTCACTTTGCCCTAATAAGGAATGTTCTCTCTAGAGCAAAATAGATGCCAATCTCAAGCATTTCTGAAGGAAGAGCTATTGTAGTTCGAAATTACTAAATAATTCTCAGGGTATTATTTTTGGTCATTATTGCTAGGCTTTTACTATTATGTTCCTGATGTTGGCTGGGACCTCCCAGTCCTCGGAGATGTAAGCAAGGTCAGTGCTGGCCGCCATCACATGCTCTGCGGGGCGGGGGAACCTTCTTGAGTCTCCAGCAGGTGGAGAGAGTGGTGAGTGGGGCGGGGGAAGAGCAGTGCGGGCCCTATCCTGGCGCCTTCGCCGCCTCCTGGCTAGCAGTTTCACTGAACGCGGGCTGTTTTGCTCCATGTGGATCCAGAAAAAAAAGAACCAAACTTCTTTACCAGTTCCATACGCTGACCCTATTCACATACAACATATGCGAATATAGCAAACTTGGGTTTTTTTGTACTAGACTTGAGAGTGGGGAGAAGGGGGAAAACCTCTGCCTTGAAATCAGGTGAAGAATTAAAAATAACTTCCGGTGGAACAGAAGGTCATCCTGCTCTCAGTATAACCACTGTCGCCCCACCCTTCTCCAGCGGGGGTGCCTCTGACACTCGCCTGATTTCTCGCCCCTTCCTCATTTGTCCCGGAACTCCAAACCCTTCTCTGCAAAACCCGCGCGGAGATCCCGCAGCCGGTCCATCTGGATCCAGACGGCGAAAAGGCGCCCCCTTTCCCTGGCACGCATCCCCAAGGAGCAGCTTGAGCGATCCTTTGTTTCGGGTATATCTTCAGAGAGCGTGGCGAGCGCGGGGTTTACACCCGCCGCTCCCTTTGGGCCCACCGCGCGCCCACGCGGTCTGGGCTAGACAAAAGTACCGCCCGGCCACCGTACGCGTCCGCTTCACCCACCTTGTACTCCCGCTTTGTCTACAGAAGTGCCACCCGCGCAACGTTCTCGATTCCAGCAGCCCCGTCACACCCAAAAACCAAACAGCTGAGCTTAATATTGATGATGTCCAAACTATTACCACCTGCACATGTAATCAATAGGAACAAAATCTAATGAGACATTTTACCTTAGTTTTGTCTTCAGCATCCGGAAGCACGTATCCACCGACTGCACGCCTCGCTCTGGGTCCGCGGGTCCCAGGAAGGCACCGGGAGGCCCTGGGGCGGCGGCCGGCCGCGGCGGGGGCGAGTCCTGAGGCACCCAGCCGGTCGACAGCCAGTCCGGGTCTCGGGTGCCCCCGCGCTTGCCTCGGGAAGGCGAAGGCCGCCACTTCTCTCTTTGTAGCGGTAGCCATCCCGCCAGCCCAGGTGACGGCGCCAAAGCGCAAGCGCGGAGAGTGGCTCACGCTGCGCTGGGGCTGGGCCACGTGTCCAGAAACCGGCCCAGCTGATTGGCTCATCTGCGCTCCATCCCTCCCGAGCTGGGGCGGAGCTTGTGGGGCCTGCGCCTTCGGGACTTCTCGCGGGGAAATTGCAGGCAGGTGCTCCGCGAGGACAAGGAGAGCCGAAGCCGCAGGCAGCTGTGGTTAGGTAGGCGGCAGGGTTCCTAAGCAAGGGGACCTCCCTGTGAGGCCGCTGGGGCGGCCGGGAGTTGAGGAGATCCTGCCCCTGCCTGTGGAACCTCGCGTTGACGGAGAGGCCTCGACCGGTCTCCATCACTGCTCGGCCCCCATGGCCTCAGGGCCTCGCGCCCTCTCAAGGTTGACTCTTTGGAAGGGCTCCCCGTGGGGGAAGGGTGGGCAGAGCCACCTCCCAGGGACAAGGGAGGGGTCAGGAGCCATCGATTCCTCCACTTGGCCGGCAGGCCAGTCCTCTCGGTGACCTCCTGCAAGACTGCGCGTGGGGCCAGGCCACAGGTGAACCTCGGGATCCCCCACCGCAAGGGGTGACGGGGTTGCAGGGCAGCTCCACACGCCGGCCACAGAGGCTCCAGCGAGCATTTGTACCTTATGTCCGCCTCAACATCAGAGTTACTTTTGGGCTTTGTTTTGGTTACCCATCCTCCTCTTACAGACATGTGGGTGTTTTAATCGCCCCTCATGAAGTTGCCATGACCACTCTGCCAAGAACATGTCTCGATTCAAATAATTTTTCTTTCAAAATGTCTGCGTTGTCGTTGTTGTACATACGCTTTTCAGTTCTCGACTCCGCCGTGTCTTCTTCATATGTGAGGGCTTCCAGATGAGATTCTGTGTTTTCTGAAATCACCGTTATCGACTTCATAAAATCCGGCATCATTTGCAAGATTTTCACATTTCCTTTGAAACCGACTTGCCTTATCCTCTTAGATGCTGCCAACATCTGCCTCTGAAGGAAGGAACTGGCTGATAGAGCCTCGGTGCAGTGGGCAGGGGCAGGAGCTGGAAGTGGGCTGGGATGTTTGAAAGGGGCTAATATTCGCACGGTCACCTGTAGGTGACTGTCTTTATGTTACGCTCACCCTCTGCTCCACAACCTTGTGACTGGGGATCGGGTTAATGTATACTCAGTTAACAAGATCCTCTTGCATTCAGTTTGAAGTCTACTGCTGTAGAGAATCCCTAAATTTGCCACCGGAGGATCATCTCCCTACCCTTTAGACTCACGCTGTGTCTTTGATTAGTGGTGTACATATGTGTGAAGGGGACAGTTGTCACTGAAATTACAGACAGCTGAATGGCGATTTGAATTGCATGAGCATTAAGGTCCTCCTTGAGAGCGATATGCAAAACCCATGGTTAGAATGATTTTATTCAAGCATCAGGAAGTATAGATAAATCCCCCTGACATCAACACAGCAGGGGACACTCTAAGAACCTAATTCTAATGAATATACATTTTGACTTTTCAACTACAAGGGAAGTAGGGCAGAGGATTTATTTAGATCTTCCTAATTAATAGCCTAGTATATTAGTCAGGGTCATTACAGGGCTATTCTGTTTCTCTAGAGAAAAAGAACCAATAGGAGATACAGATGTATATATATGTGTGTGTATATACGTATACACATATGTACACATATACATATATACACACACATATATGTGTATATGTATATGTGTACATATGTATATGTATATATACATATATATACACACACACATATGTGTGTACTTGTATATATATATACATATATATGCATGTGCATATATACATACACGCATATATACATATATGCGTGTATACATACATGCATGCATATGCATATATACTTATATATATCTTTGTATATATCTGTGTCTCTGTGTGTATAAAGATTTACTGTCGGCATTGACTCATGTGACTAAAATGTCCCACAACCTGCCATCAACAAGGTGGAGAACCAGGAAAGCGGTATAGTTCAGTCCAGGTCTCAAGGCCTGAGCACCGGAGCACCAGTGTCCGTGGGCATGAGAAGATGGGATGCCTCACTACAAGCAGACAGACTGAATTTACTCTCCTTCTGCGTTTTTTCTTCTATTCGGGCTCTCAGTGGATCGGATGGTGTCCACCTGCATTGGTGAGGGCATCTTCTTTACTCTGCCTACTGATTCACATTCTAATCTATTCACACACACACACACACACACACACACACACACACAATGTTATAATCGTTAAGAGGGAGGTGGAAATGCTTGCATTTTCTAACCCATGACAGAAATGCCTTCTCCTGGGAAGCCAGGCATGAAAATACACCATGGTGTGGGCGCTGGGATTGTGTGTCCTGGGTGAGGCTGCACCGAGATGCCTTTCAGATAGGATCAGAGCCATGTCTGCAATGAAATGGGACACTTCTCGCTACGTAGTTCATTCACTTTCGCAGCCTTTGATTATTTGGAAGGTCACTCCACTGGTTTATGGAGAGGTGGCTATGGGGAATACAGGGAAGGAGACGGGGCCCGCCTCAATCCCGTTGGCCCCCGGAGCCGAGTTTGCGCAGGTAGTGGAGGTGTTTCCGACAGGAAGTCTCCTCAGGATCGATGTGGCAAAGGTGGTTGGCTAAGGAGATCCACTGAGCTTTCCGCTGACCAATGAGAGAATGTGCTTAGTGAATGTTAGGTAGAACCCCGTGTAGCCACCATTTTTGTAGGTCAAAAAAAGGGTTGGACCAGCGCTTCCATAAGATTCAGCCGATACTTTGTGGAACATGCGACGTGCCCACATTTGTTCCCAGTTTCCCTCACTGTGTCTTGGGTGTCAGCTGACAGGGCGGTGGCAACCCCCTGTGTGTTCGCTCTCTGTTACGGGTGTTGTCACGCTGGAGTGTAGACGGGATTTGTGTACACACGTGTAGGCACCTGAGAAATGTCATACTCAAAAATTTTCTTTAAGTGGAATTCAATGTGAGCCTGGGGCAGTGTTCGGGTGGGCTGAAGGAAATTCAATCACAGACACTTTGGAGACCCCTTTACTCCCCTTTGGGGGCACAAAGCTGCTGGAGGTTTAGGTGAAATCTGAGGCAGCCTTTTCTCCCTGGTCTGTGTGCTCAGTGCCAATAGTCTCGTGCTCAGCTGCGTATTATCCTTGGAAGACAAAACCAGAAAGGCAGCTTTCCAGCAGCTCCTCTTTGTCCTTTCTCGACAAGCTGTCACCACAAAGGAATGTGCTTTCGCAAACGATTCTGAAGGAACATATCCCACCGTGCCCCCAAAGGCCTCCCTGGCGGCCAGTGAAGGATAGTTTGTGGGTATGATCCCTGTGTGGGCTGTGAGCTGTTCCAGAGCAAGGGCCATGCCTGTCTTCTTCACTGCTTCACCCCAGAGCCCTGAACAGCCTGGTGCCTAGTGGGCATGTAGTGGACATCTGCCGGAGGCACGAGCAGGTCGGAAAAGCGCCAGGGTTGACTCAGTCGGGAAGTCGGGGGGTTTAGGAATAACCTGGATACAGGTCTTTCTGGACTGTGGTAGCTAACTTTTATGTAGAAAACCTGCCTGAGACCCAGTGACCCTTTTCAGTGGGAAGTGGCCTGAGGGATAACAAAATACTAGAGAGAAACCCTTGTAAAGGATTATCAGTAGGGGCGCCTGGGTGGCTCAGTCGGTTGAGCATCTGACTTTGGCTCAGGTCATGATCTCACAGTTCGTGGGTTTGAGCCCCGCATTGGGCTCTGTGCTGACAGTGTGGAGCCTGGAGCCTGCTGCAGATTCTGTGTGTCCCTCTCTCTCTGCCCCTCCCCCCACTCATGCTCTGTCTGTCTGTCTCTCTCTCTCTCTCAAAAATAAACATTAAAAAATTAAAAAAAAGTGTTATGAGTAAACTTGCTGCAGGTGGTACATTGGTAGAAGCTATTACTGAATACAGAGTAAGACCTCTTTTAAAAAATGCATTTTATTACAATATGACACACATACACAGGTGTATATAAATGATACTCATAGAGTTAATGAACATTTACGTACCCTAAGCACTCAGGAACATCTCTCCCGCACCCCCCCCCCCGCCCCCCCCACAATACTACCTCAGATGGCAAGCACTCTTGAAGTTATATCATTAGGGTTCATTCTGATTGTTTGGGGCTTTATGTAAATGTAATCAGGGAGTATGCTTTCTTTTGTGCCTGATGCCTTTTACTCCTCATTATGTCTGGGGGAGGCATGCATGTCGTGTGTGGTTGTAGTGTGTTTGCACTGTGAGAAGAGATGGTGATTTATCCATTATGCTATTGTTGGACAGCCAGGATGCCTATTACGATGAGCAGTGCTGTGAACATCCTTGTTTGCGTTTTGGGTGCGCATGCACACACGCTTGTGTTGAGTGGATTCCACTTAGGAGAGGAGTTGCTGATTGTTTTAGGTCACAGTGTCCAGAAGCGGAACCTGAGAGGGTATTGCCGTTGCAGGTGGTTTATGGAAACATTGTTCTCTGGAGGAACCTGTAAAGGAAGAGAGAGGGAGGAAAGCCAGGGCAAGAAGCCAAGCCAGCCCATCTATCTGGTTGGCGTCCACCTGAGCCCGACTCCAGGTGAACGACACCGCAGTCAGCCCTGGAGGGCTTCGTAACCTGTAATCGGCCAGGCATTGGCCATGGGCCCGCCCCGAGGGGTGCGCATCGCGCTGTGGGCATTTCCGGATGAGATGGCTGCCGTCGGCGAAGTCATTCTCCGGAAAAGGTGCGAGCCTTCATCGGTCGGCAAACACAGAAGCTGGGCGATTGGTACTGGCCTCTACAGGGATCTGGGCGGTCACCAGCCGCAGCTGCTCTCCCAGCCCGTGGAGGGTGTATGCTCAGCGGTGGCGGGTGCTGCCAATACGCACATCCGCCAGCATCTCAGGAGTGCTTCAGTTCCACACCCGCAGTACCGCTAGACATCATCTGACTTTTCCGCTCTAGCCGTCAGATAGAATCACAGTAGTAGCTCATCCTAACCGTAATTTGCATTTCCCTGATGGCTAACGAGGCTGAGCCCCTTTCTTGTGTTTCTTGCCACGTGGATATTCTCTTTCGAGAAGTGTCTCAAGTCTTCGGCCAGTTTTTCTGTTGGGTTGTGTGCCTTTTCTTACTGTGTGCGTTCTTTATTCTGGTTAGCAGTTCCTGTCAGATATTTATGTTAGAAATATCTTCTCCAGCAGAGTGGTTTGGCTTTTTCCTCCATAATGTGTCATTTGCTAAACAGAAATTCTAACTTTTAATAAAGTATGTCATCTTTCCGCTCTGTGGTTGGTGCTAGTGTGTGTCCTATTTAAGAAATCTTTGGCCTGAGGCCACGAAGGTGTTCTCGTATATTGTCGCCCAGAGACTTTGTTTTAATTGTCACCTTTAACATTCGGATCTCTGAGTCATTTGGAATGGAGTTTTGTCTATAGTGTGAGACGTTGTTGCTTTTGTCATGAATCAAGGAATGTGTGGTCTGTTCCTCATTTTCCATGTAGTTTTTTGGGATCTATTGATCTATTCCAGTGGTTGCTACCTGGGGGTAATTTTGCCCCCTCCGGGGAACATTTTACAATTTTTGGAGACGTTTTTTAGTTGTCATGAGAGAGAGAGAGAATGTGTGTGTGTGTGTGTATGTGTGTGTGTGTACTGTAGACATCTAACAGGTAGACACCAGGGATGGTGCTGACCATCCTGCAGCACACGGGACAGCCCCAGGGGAGAGTCGTCCGTCTCCAGTGTCAGCAGTGCCCAGGTGGGGGGACCTGCTACCCTGCACCGGTGCCACTGTGTTAACCTCTTAGCTTCACAGGGTCACTACTTTTGGTCTTGTGATCCTACAGTTTTCTGCATCTTTCCAAGCCTACCATGGCCCTTCTTTTGCTTTTGTTTTTCCACATACATTTTGGAACTGGCTTGCCAGTCTACACAACCCCTCTACCCCGGAAAAAAAAATCTGCTGGGATTTTGGTGAGATTGAATAGAATCTCTAACATGCCCATAAGTTTGAGGAAGTTTATGTCTTTTCAAAAACAAGTCTTAAAGTCCATGAACATGATACATCCTTCCTTTTACCTAGCGCTTATAAATTTCTTGTAATTTTTTATATTTTTTTCTATAGGTGTCTTGCAAAGCTTTTGTTAGATTTATTCCTAGACATTGGATAGTCCTACTGATACTGTAAATATCATCAGTTCTTTCCATTTTAATTTCTAGTTACATGTCACTGGTGTGGAAAATGTGGTTGTGTTTGTATATCGGCATGCATGTAATGGTGAGGCTGGATTCTCCTAGTGATTGTATTAGCTTGTGTATTTTTTCTTAATTTTCTACATATTTGTATCAAATATGAGAGCTTTACTTTTTCCTTTCCAATTGTTTTGCTGTATTTATTTACTTACTGCTTACTGTGTGGGTTAGGACCTCCAGCACACTTTCGGATAGTGATGGACCATCTTCAGCTTGTTTCCAATCGTGGCAGAAAGTTTTCAGGGTTCTACCATTAACTTCTCCCTGGTGACTTTTCTTACTTTAGAGTCTGCTGTGTCTGAAATTAGTACAGCTTCTCTTGCTCTCTTTTGATGAGTAGTAGCATGGTGTATTTGTCTCCATCCCTTTTAATTTTCATCTCTGTGTGTCTTCATTTTTAAAGTGGGTTTCTTCAGACAACATAGAGGTTAAGTCTTACGTTCTGATCCACTCCAACAGTCTGCCTCTTACCTGGTGTATTCAGGCCACTGGGGTTCGAATTGGTTGTTGGTATTGGGTTAATAGCTACCATGTTTCTTACTGCACTCTGTTTATTACCCGTGTTCTTTGTTCCCATTTTTGTCTTTCACTATTTTTCTGCATTTTCTGGTTTTAACTGAGCATTTTATGTGATTCCATTTTTTTCTCCTTAAAATATTAGTTATACTTTCTTTTTCTTAAGTGTTTTTTTATTTATTTTTGAGACAGAGAGAGACAGAGCATGAGTGGGGAAGGAGCAGAGAGAGAGGGAGACACAGAATCTGAAGCAGGCTCTAGGGTCTGAGTTGTCAGCACACAGCCCGATGTGGGACTCGAACCCACGAATCGTGAGATCATGACCTGAGCTGAAGTTCGACCCTTAACTGACTGAGCCACTCAGGCGCCTCAGTTATACTTTCTTTTTTTACTTTTGTTAGTGGTTGCACAAGAATTTGCAGTATATACTTAGGACGATTCCGGTCCCCTTTCCAGTAACAGTACATGTACTTCACAGATAGTGCAGATGCCTGTATACGTAGAATGCAGGAAGTACGCATAGCACACGTAATCAAGTACATTGTTATTTTGCACAAACTGTTACCAGATCAATTGAGAATAAGATAAAAGTTTTCATTTTACTTTCACTTGTTCCTTCTTCAGTGCTCTTCCTTACTTTATGCAGGTCTGAGTCTCTGACCTGGATTACTTTCTTTCTCTCTAAAGAACTTTTCACGTCTCTTGAAGGCATGTCTGCTGGCAACAAGTCCCCTCAATTTTGTTTGCCTCAGAGGGTCTTTGTTTCTCCTTCCCTTTTGAAGGAAAATTGCACAGAATGCAAAACTCTAGGTTGGTGGTTTTTTTCTCTCTCAACACTTGAAATATTTCACTCTACTCTCCTTGTTTGCACAGTTTTGGAAAAGTTGGATGTAATTCTTATCTTTGCTTCTCTGTAGGTATAGTGTTTTGTTTTTTTTCCTCTATGGCTTTTTTTTTTAAGGATTTTTTCCGTATCTTTTTTTTTTTTTTGGTTTTTTTTTTTATCTTTTTTTTTTTTTTAGTTTTTTTTTTTAAAGTTTATTTATTATTGAGAGACAGAGAGAGACAGAGCGTGAGCAGAGGAGGGGCAGAGAGAGAGGGAGACACAGAATCTGAAGCAGGTTCCAGGCTCTGAGCTGGCAGCACGGAGCCCGACATGGGGGCTCGAACTCACAAACTGTGAGATCATGACCTGAGCTGAAGTCGGACGCTTAACCGACTGAGCCAGCCAGGTGCCCCTGTATCTTTTATTTTCTGTAGTTTGAAAAGGACATGCTGAGGTCTAGGGTTTTGTTTTTGTTTTTGTTTTTGTTTTGCGTTTATACTGCTCAGTGGTTTCTGAGCTTGCTGGATGTGTGGTTTTATGTCTGACACTGATTTTGGGGAAACTCTCAGTCATTGCTGTTTCAAATATTTCTTCTGTTCCTTTCTTTCTTCTTCTAGAATTCCCATTATGAATATGTTACACCTTTTGTAGTTGTCCCTCAGTCCTTGGATGTTCTGTTTTTGTTTTGTTTCTTTCAGTCTTTATTTTCTTTGCTTTTCAGACTGGGAGGCTTCCACTGCAATGTCCTCAAGCTCAGAGGTTCTTTCCTTAGCTGTGTCCACTCTACTCATCAGCTTGCCAAAGGCGTTCTTTGTTTCTGTCACAGTATTTGTTGTCTCTAGCCTTTCTCTTTGCTGCTTCTTGGGATTTCCAGCCCTGTGCACATTGCCCTTCTGTTCTTACACGCTGTCTACTTGGTCCATTAGCATCCTTAACATATTTTAAAAATTTTTTTTATGTTTATTTCAATGTTTTTAAATGTTTATTTTTGAGAGAGAGGGAAAGAGAGAGAGAGAGAGAGCACGTGCACAAGTGAGCAGGGGAGGAGTAGAGAGAGGGAGACACAGAATCCAAAACTCCAGGCTCTGAGCTGTTGGCACAGAGCCTGACGTGGGGCTTGAACTCATGAACCATGAGATCATGACCTGAGCCAAAGTCACTCAACCGACTGAGCCACCCAGGCACCCCTAGCGTCCTTAACATATTAATCAGAGTTGTTTCAATTTCTGGTCTGATAGTTCCAACATTCCTGCCGTGTCTCACTCTATGCTTGTCTGTCTCCTCACAGTGTGATTTTTGCCTTTGAGTGTGCCTTGTAATTTTTTTTCTTGATAGCTGGACATAAAAGGAAAAGGTGAAAGGGCCTGCCGTAAACAGCCTTTAGTGGCATGGTGGTGAGGTGTAGGGAGAAGGGAATAAGTCCATATTCTGCTCGTTAGGCCCCAGTCTCTCAGGGAGCCTGTACATCTGGACTGGGAACTTGCCAAGAGTTTCTCGGATTTTCTTCTCCCCTCTTTGCTGGGCCAGGATGGCTAGAGTGAGTTGGAGCTGACTATCTTCCTTCGCCTGGTCGGGTAGGCTGTGGTAAAACCTGAGCAGGTCAGGCCCTGGTTAACTAGTGTCCTCTGAGGGCAGGCCTTGTTGAGGAAGGGCAGAGAGCTCCGAGGTGTTTCAGAATGCGTCCTTTCTACTCCTCCTTCTGGAGGCAGGAATGCATTTTGTCTCCAGCATTTACTGTGAGGACCTGGCTGAGCTCCTGGAAGTAAAAAATTTAAGCCGGCCATGATTGGGTCTCCCTGCCACTGGGTCTCCCTGGGGTTTTTGTCCACTCCACACCACCAGCAATTCCTTCCATACAGTTTAGGTTTTCCTGCTCCAGAGCTCACCGGTCTCTGCTCTGGAAGCCGTGACTCCCTGTGGTCACCTGTCTGTCTCCATTCCAGTCGTGGGGGCAACGGTGTGCCCTGTGTCTTCCCTTCTTTTTCAGAGCCAAGGAGAGGTGTTCACGTTTCCATCTGGCCAGCTCTTTACTACTTGTTAGAGTGGAGTGGTGACTCCAAGCTCTTTAAATATGGAATTAGAAATCATAGGTTTCTCAGATCTTTTCTAGGTCATGAACGTTGTTGAATTTCAGCAAATATACATTGAGATGATCATATGATATTTCCCCCCATCATTCTGTTGATGGGGTTGAGTAGTGAAGAATTAATCTGACCCAGAGAGGGGTTTGCCCTTGGTTTTGGGGAGGTGCTGTGGCCCCAGGAACGTCCTGCCTGGCAGGAGTGTCCTTGTTTGATGGGGCCTTGGCCACTGGATAGTCCAGCAGTGTGATGTATGATGGGGTCTTTAGGACTCATCTGGGTCATCGGGACGTGGTCAAGCCCCGGTTAGGACTCTGAACACGAAGGCTTGGGTGAGCTTCCCGGGTGGGCTACACTCTGGAGTGCTGTTGCACGTGAGAGCCTGAAGTGCATAATGCTGTCTAGGACTCCGTGGGAAGATCAGAAGCTTTGCATTTCGACCCTCCAAATCTCCACTTGATGTGTCCTTCCTTTTGGCTGCTTCTGATTTGTGTGCTTTTGCTATAATAAGACTGTAATTGTAAGTGCAGCACTCCCCTGAGTTCTGAGAGTCATCCCAGTGAATTATCGATTTAAGCTGGTTGTGGGAACTCCTGACTTTGTATTCCTGCTGGTCAGAAGTAAAGAAAGTCCAGGACACGAAGCTGTGGTCTTAGTAAGAGCAGTCTGGCGGAAGACTTGTGTGGTTTGGCCCCCTCTGAGTAGTTGGTACCAGAAGTCATTGCAGAATGAATTATATGGATTTTTTCCCCCCAGTTTTAAACCAACGTTGTGTTTCTAAAATAAATCCAGCTTGGCCACAATGCATTATTTTTGTTATCCTTTATATATGTCACTGAAAAGATTTATTAATATGTGATAAGGATTGTACATCTATGTTCGTGAGAGGGATTGGCCTGAATTTTCCTTTCCTATAATGTCCGTGTTAGGTTTTGGTGTTGAGGTTTTTCTGGCCTTATGCACAAGTGTTAGGAAGTGATCTTTTCTTATTCTCTAAAAGACCTTGTGTAAGATTGACACTTTCTTCCTTAACCTTTTGGAACATTTTTACCAATAAAACTTTCTGGACCTAAAGTGCTCTATAAGAGATGTGGGCTCTATAAGAGTGTTTCTATAAGAAACGTGTTTCTGTTTCTTATTTTATCAGTTTTGGGAAGTTTGGGCTTTAAGAAAATTACCAATTTCATGTAAATTTCCATACTTATAGGGTAAAGTTATTCATAATGTTCTCTGATTAATTTTTTAGTGTCTGCAGGTTCTCTAAAGACGTCATCTCTTACATTATTCATATTGGTAATTTGTTTCTTCTTTATCTTTTTTTAAATCAATCTTTGTAGGAATTTCCCAATTTTATTAGTCTTCTTGAGATGCTAACCTTTGGTTTGTTGGTTTCCCCTATTATACATGCACTTCCTATTTGATTATGTTCAGCTTTTTCCTTTGTAGCCCTTCCCTTCTGCTTGGCATTTTCTGGTTTTTCAAATATAATTTCTTGAGATTGATGATCAGACCATTGATGTTTCAGTGTTTTTCTTTCTTACATGTACAGTTAGACCATAAATTTTCTCTTAAAATGGCTTAGCTGCATGGCACACATTTTCATTTTGACATGTGTTTATGTTACGTGTCTCATATATATTTGAAAAATATGCAGATTCTGCAGTTGTGGAGTGCAGTGTTCATGTAAATTAGGTCAGGTTTGTTAATCATGGTGCAGAGAGCGTCTGTATCCTCTTTGGCATTTTGTCCGCTGTTCTGTTATTTCCTGAGAGAGGCATGTTAAAACCTATCAAAGCAATTGTAGATTTTTTGTTTCCTCTTTTATTTCTATAAATTATGCTGTACATATTTTGAATAGATGTTAATTAGGTGCATGTACGTTTCACATGGTCCCATCTTCCCAGTAGATTCTTTCACTATCCAATATATCCCTGCGTATTTCTAGTAACACGTCTCTCTTTAAAACGACTTTGACCAGTGTCCGTATAGTATCCTGACATTCTCTTGATTGACTTGTGTGAGTCTTTTTCCATGCTTTGATGTTCAGCTTGCCTGTGTCTGTATGCAGAAAGCGGGTTTCTTTTACAGCATAGACTTACAAAACCCAATCAGACATTGTTTTCTTTAACTGGAGTATTTAGTCCATGTATATTTTCTATAAGTACTGATATATTTGAGTTTATATCTGTAGTTTTACTACTTGTTTTCTCTTCCATGTTTTACCTTTCTGTGTTCCATTTTCTTTCCTCTCTTACTTGTTTTTTATGTTAATCAATGTAATTTTGTGATTTTATGTTCTCCCTTTTTAGCTTATTAAGCATTATGTTGTTATATTCTAATGGTCCAACTAGATATTACAACATGTATCCTGGAGGCATTGCCGTGTGTCTGCCTGACATAATTAGCACTTTTACCACTTCCTGAGTGACTTAATGACCGTAGAACACAGTCCGTTTAACCTTTATCACCTTCTGTGTTATTTCTGTTTCATATCTAAACATATTTTCAATGCCACAAAACAGGGTGGTGATGATGCTGATGGCATAGAGGTAATCTAAAGAGCTCTTGAGATTGACCCATGTACTTACACACTTACGTTTTGTTTTTCACTTCTCCTGAATCTGCACAGCTGTACGGGCTCGGTTTTATTCTGCCTGTAGACACCTCTTGCAAATTTTAGTTAGTTCACTGATTTTTGTTTGTTTGGAAAAGTATCTAGTCCTCACCTTCAAATGACAGTTTTCCTGGGCATAGAATTCTCAGTTGGATGTTAGCTTTTTTAACCACTTTGAAGGTGTCCTTCCTTGTTGTCTGGATTCTGCTGTTTCTGTTGCCAAGTCAGCCATCACTCTTACTGTTGACTGCAGTAAAGGTAACGCCTCTTAATTCTTGGCAGCCTTTCTCTTTGTTTTGAGAACTGAGGTGTGGCTTTCTTTTTCTTGATCTCGCTTGTCAGTCTTACTGTTACTTCTGTGAGATAAGGTGGTTTATTTTGTCTAGTTGCTTTTAAGTTTTCCTCTTTGTCCTAGATTTTTAATGCTTTCGTTAAGATGTCCCTAACTGTGGCTGTTTAGAAATTCACATTCTTAAGGTTCATAAAGTTTTTGGCATAAGATTTTATATTTTGTATCAGTTCTTGCCATGATTTCATCGAATTGGGGTTTGTCTCCAATTCTCCACCTCATCCCTTCGAGCCTCTAGTTATATGTGTGCTGAGTCTTACCATCCCGTGTGCAATTCCTGCCTGTTTCCTGTTCTTCGGTTTGGGCACATTCTACTCTGCCCCAGCTGCCTACTCTCTTCTCGCTTGTGTTGAATCTGCAGTCAGACTCATCTATTGAAAATGTACTTCCAGGGCGCCTGGGTGGCTCAGTCATTTAAGCACCCCTCTCTTGGCTTCATCTCAGGTCATGATCTCACAGTTTTGTGAGCTTGAGCCCCACAGCGGGCTCTGCTCTGACAGCGCAAAGCCTGCTTGGGATTCTCTCGCTCGCTCACTGCCCCTCCCCCACTCACACTGTCTCTGTCTCTCTCAAAAGTAAGTAAATAAACTTAAAAAAAAAAGTACGTTTAGTTATTGCCTTTTTGAGCTCTAGAATGCCCATTTTCCAACATTTTATAGATTCTAATTCTCCACTAAAATTCTTTGTGATTTATTTTCATGAATGTGTTATAGTTATTTTTAAATCCATGCATTATGATTACAGTATATATATATAGATAGATCATCTGTGGCTCTGTTTCCATTGTCTGTGTTTTCTTTGTGTCTTACACACAGCAGGTTTGCTGTTTTAAAAACAATTGTGATTAATTAGTGGAGTAGAGCCTCTGTAAGTTACCGTATTCTTCTGGAAAAGAATATTAATTTTGTTATGGCTTGTCGCGGGCAGTTGTGTTAGGGGAATCAGAATTCCTTTTACCATTTCCAGACAGGGCCTTGCCTTCCCATTCGCCCTTTTCCAGGAGTGGCCCGTGCTCCGGATTCATCACAGCACCTCACAGGCTGGAAGCATTACCGTTTCCCTGACACGGGGCCAATTTTCTGCTGGTCTTAGACGTTTGCGATCCCTACTTACCAACGAGCAGGTGTCTCCAGGGAAGAATCGGAACAGAGTCTTGAACTGTGTCCGTGCTTGCTTTCTGTCCCTGTCCCTGGAGTCCTGGCGTCCTCCAGCACCCGCTGGTCCCCAGCCCTGCACCTCTGCCCAGAGCCCGCCCAGCTCCTGGTTTCTCCAGGCTTTCTGCCCATGATCCCGGCCTCTTGTCCACACTCCTTGTGCACTAGCAACAACCTCAGGGCGAAAGCATCGTAAAATACCAGCCTCCTTGAAATGTGGTTTCCTTTCCTCTGGGACCTAGGGCCATCCATCCGTGGTAGTTCTCTCTCTCATCCTGAAAAACAAAGCTTATTTATGGAAAATTCAGCTTTTCTTTGTATGTATTTCATATGGGTTTTCTGCATCTACAGGGAAGGAATTTTCTTGCTGCAGGACTAGTCATTTATACCTTGAACCAGATGACAACATCTACCATCTCAGGCACTGCATTTGCTGTTATAAAATAATAGCCTATGCATCCATCAAAAGGTTTTGTTTTTTGTTTGTTTGTTTTTTGTTTTTTTGAGTAAGAAATGGAAACTGACCCTGGTTAACTTAAGGAAATCAACACAGAAACTACCCCCTGGGATAGGCACTACCCTCACCTTCATTGTGCACCGAAGGTCTGAGGTTCTGGAACGTCAAGTAACAGATTGCACAGATCCTACATCGCAGAGTGGGCATTTAGACCAAAGCTCTCCGGCCCAGAAATACTCTGAAACACTACTGTGTACTGCCATTCCCTAGTCCTTCTATGGATTCCCATGCAGGTGTAGAAATAACGTGCAGAAACCCTCACCCTTCGTTCAGTTTCCCCCAGCGATAACATCTTGGAAAGCCATATGTTGCTGCATCAAGTCAAAGATGCTGACATCGATACAGTCAACCAGCTTTATTTCTACTTAACCCATTTGTGTGTGTGTATGCACACGTCATCCTCTGTGATTTCATGCCACGTGTAGATTCCTGTGGACCCCAGCAAGGTCGAGACAGAGAACTTCCATCACAAGGACCTCTCATGCTCCATGCTTCTCTTATAACCGCAGACACCTCTCACCCTCCACCCGCCCCTGGCAACCACTACCCAGTTTTGTGTCTATAATCTTGTCATTTCAAGAATGTTCTATGAATGGAGCCGCACCCTGTGCAGTCTTTTGAGGCTGATTTGTATCACTCAGCATAATTCCCTTGAATCCTCTGCAAGGGTGTGCACACATTAATACTTTCTTCCTTTATAGTGCTTAGTGGTGTTGCCCATGGGTTTACATTTAAGATTGAATAAGATATATGTAAACTTCCCTCCGCAGTGACTGCCACATAGCAGGACACCCCATCATGGGAGCTGGTGCTGTTTCTCTATGCAGAAACATGATGTAGTTGTTTAAACTTGAGTTCAATTACACATGCAGCTTTAGAGGTTGAAGTGACCCCAGGCACACTTAATGAGTCCCAAGTGTTTAGGTATGAACAGTGTTTGGAGGCTGAATTGAGGTACCCTTCGCATCTCCCAGAATTTAAAAATACTGACATAAGTTGGCCTCGGGAATAGAATAGCATGGAACACCCTAGAACGGAGAGGTAAAGCCAGGTGAGGAGGCGGACGAGAGACTAGGGCCTGATTGAATCTATTAACATATGTAAAGTGAGTTTGTGCCATTGGGAGAAAGTTTGCTCCATCAGGGAAGCAGATCCAGGTAGGAATCCCACTGGCAAACACTCGAAGTTTCATTCAGAGCCTCTCTGAGGGGTAGAGAGAGCTTAGGCTTTGGAGACACTTCTGCCCTGAGTGTCAAAGCCTGTCGTGGGAGGCCCACGCATCTTCTCAGCCTGATGACGTTGACTCTTCGGTACCCCAACTCTTGCTGCTTCTATTCCAGGATCCCCAGGCGAGTGCTGATGGTTTGTGATGGCTCGCATTGATGTGTCCACCAGGAGATAACGCAGAAGTCATAGGGGCTGTAAGCCTTCCCTTCTCTGTCAGAGTTACTTTTCATTGTTAACAAGTGATATTCCGAATATGATTTGGTGTCTGTGTCTGTGGTGAAAGAAGGCTTGGTCCTGCAGAGGCAACATTTTCTAATTCCGTGATAATTACAGGACATTTTGCTGCCACTTATTGAACACTTACTAGGTGCCGGGCTCCCCACCTTCTGTTTGCATTGCCTTGTGCTGATCCTTACGTTACCCGGATGTGAGAATCCAGGGCACATTTAGAGAGGTGGCATCACCCCCTCCGTCCACAGCTAGCAAGTGACAGAGTTGGGATTTGAACCTGGGTGGTTTGACTTCACGTTTGGGTTGTTAACCACAGAGCCACAGAGCTGAGGTGCCACAGCCAAAAGGTTGGCATCTGGGTCTTGCACTTCAGCTGGAGAAGCTTGGCTTCTGTGAGTCTGTCCGTGTGAGAGGGATCAGCTCACAAGGAGCTGGTGGAATCAGTCTTCGATCTGTAAACCAAGGGCCACAGCCTGAACGAGAGTGACTTTGCAGGCTAAAGGGGGCCGCGGGAATAATGATGGCAGTAACATCAGTGATAAGAGTAAGGATAACCCTGCTGATACTTACGGAGTGAGAACTGGGCCAGAACTATGCCGTGCTTTATGTCTGTTAAGTCATTAATCCTTAAAACATGCCTTTGAGATCATGCATTTTATAGAGGAGGGAACTGAGGTGCAGAGGGGTTAGGTAGCCCACCCCTGGTCACACAGCGGTAACAGAGCTGAGGTTCAAACTGGCCTGCCTCGTGCAGGGCACACACACTTCCCACTTGAGCTGTGCCATCCTCTTCACAGCCGGGTGGCTCTGGAGCATCTCTGAGTTGGGGGCTCTTCTGAGCAGCCTCTTCGGGGGGGGGGGGGGGGGGGGGGAGGGAGATGAGATGCCTTGAGGTATTGTGTGATGCAGTTTTGGAGTGGTGGTGGGGTCTGGAGCTGATGACCAAGAAAGAATTCTGGAGACATCTTTGGTGCAAAAAGGTGATTTCATTAAAGTACAGGGATGGGACCCGGCAGCAGAAAGAGCTGGACTGGGGTTGTGATCAGTGACTTGTTATATCCCTTTGGGTTCAGAGGGGGTTAGGGATAGTGTATGTCTCTAAGGAATTTTGGAAGTGAGGTTTCTAGGACCTTGAGGGGCTAAAAGGGGTTAGGAAAAGGTCATTTGTTATTATTTAGTAAAAACTCCGTCATGAGACCCTTCAGATGCATATCAGGGGCCATAAGCTTGGAGGATGATTGCCAGCACATATCTTGGGGGGTGGAGATAAAGGAAGTTTCCGAAGGAATCTTTATGTGTTAAAGTAGACTTACAGGATCCTGGGGGGTCAGGCTGAGATTCCTTCTTGCCCCTAGCAAAGTGTCATCGTCAGGACAGTGGAGCTCCTGGAGGAGGGTCGCCCTGCCGGTCCCAAGGAGTTGTCCATGGGCTGCAGAGAGTAAGGAGATTTTCCGTTTGCCCTTGTTTCCCACATCACACGAGGACTTCCAGCTGCCTCTTCCCAGGTGGGAAGGAATCATTTAATCTGGCCACAGGCTCTGGTCCTGCAGGAGAAGGATCCAGTGGGAGCCGTGTTCTACGGGCTTCCATACTCTGTGGGGAGGCTGGAGATTAGACTGGGGAAGGGACACCATCAGGGCAGAGCCAGAGTCCGGGGTGCAGGGAACCCCCCCCCCCTTCTTGCCCCTCAGCTCAGTGCACCTGGTGCGAATCAGGTCAGCCTTTGTCCCATCTTGTTTCATTCTGGTTAATGGTCAACATATGTGGAGAGAGCTCATGGAGACTGTGCCAGTTTGACTTCCAGTCCCCCCACTACACCCTGCTAAGCAGTGGCCTGGCACCTTGACTTCCTGCCTGCCCATGACTGCACGCAGTGGGAGAGGTGGCTCTCCCAGTGCTCAGGGGAGGGCAGTGGAGGGTGGGGAGCCTCGGTCTCCTGGTTGTGCGGGACCCGCAGCCACCACGGTCGATGAGACCGGAGAGGCGAGTAGCTTGGGCAGAGGCTGCAGGAAGGCAGAAGTAGCCCACGATGCTGCAAGCTCCTCTGGTGAAAGTTCTCGTCTCTTTAAAGAAGGCTCACAGCCTCCAGGAGAGCTCAGTTTTCCATAGATAATGGGGAAACAGTGAAAGCATTTTACCAAACTCTGGGTATGTTAACTTGACTTTATTATTTTTTTTAATGTTTATTTATTTTGAGAGAGCGAGAGCTAGAGAGCAAGAATGCATGAGCAGGGGAGGGGCAGAGAGAGCTTGCTCAGGTTATGATCTCAGGGTTCATGAGATCAAGCCCCACGTCAGGCTCTGCACTGACGGGGAGGAACCTGCTTGGGATTCTCTTTCTCTGCCCCTCCCCTGCTCATGATCTGTCTGTCTCTCAAAAAAAAAAAAAAAAAAAGATAAACATTAAAAAACTTTTTTTTTAAGTGAAAAAAAATCAGAATCATTTATTTCCTCTTCTTTACTTTCAATTTCCATGCCACCATTTGTTTTCAAAGCAAGTAAAATCTATTAAAGAAGCCCGGTGAAAATGAGTAGATCCTTACTGGGTGTGTCAGATTAGACGAAGTCCCTTCAAATTGCCTTAGAAATTGCCCAAGAGTTTACCCTAAAAACTGGGATGTCTCTGGAAGTTTAAGAAGGTGCAGGTTTGTCAAAAAGAAAGGCAAAAGGAGATGAAACCGTTCAAAGATACTTCAAAAGGATAGAACTTCAAATGAGAAGTATCCGAATGATTCCTTTGAGTCCTAAGGAAAGGTTGTTTGTGGGGAACAGTCTGCAGGAGGCACTTGTCCCCAGACTCCACTGTATGGAGGTGAAATGTTCCTATTTAAGGAGAGATGAAGTCATTTTGCGTGTTTATACCCACCGGAGGCAAGACCAGATACTTCATCGGGAGCAGCTGCTTTTAATTTTTATAAAGGCTTTGAAATCACCAGAAACGGGATGTTTTTCCTCAACATGGAATGTCTGGAATTTGCAGGGGAGGTGTTCTCAAAGTAAAGTTTCCAAAGAGGATGAGCTGGGGACTTCCCTGTCCCCCACACTCCCCCTACCCCCACAGGGAGTTCCAGCAGGATCTGTTGGAGGTGAGAACCTCCAGCGACTGAGTTGGAATTGTGATGTGGAGACTTCAAGGAAGTCTTGTAAAAAGAACTTTTAGTACATTGGTTTCCAGGAAAAACAAAAACAGTCCCGCGTAGGGGCGCCTGGGTGGCTCAGTCGGTTAAGCGGCCGACTTCGGCTCAGGTCATGATCTCGTGGTCCGTGAGTTCGAGCCCCGCATCGGGCTCTGGGCTGATGGCTCAGAGCCTGGAGCCTGCTTCCGATTCTGTGTCTCCCTCTCTCTCTGCCCCTCCCCCGTTCATGCTCTGTCTCTCTCTGTCTCAAAAATAAATAAAACGTTAAAAAAAAAAAAACAAAAAAAAAACAGTCCCGCGTAATACTTTATTAAAACAAAAAGAATTGTTCTGAGTTCGATAAGAGAGCCGACCTCCGCCTCCTGGAGAGTTGTCTGTGTTGGTACGCGCAGGGCTCTCAGAAACCATGCACAAAACACAGTCAACTTTCTGAAACCCAGTGCTTTTTGAACGTGTTGGAAACACATTCCCTTTGTTCCAAGGATGGTATGTTTTGGAGGTGCTCCTTTCCTGGGTTTTGAAGGACCGGTTTGGTCCCCCCATCTAAAGAAAAGAGCTAAGTGCTGATGCCTGTGGCATTAGACTTTCTGAATCAGATTTTTCTCCTTTAAGTCACCATCTTCTTAAAGCCAGGAAAGTGGGGAGACCTCACCGTGTTGTGGGAAGGAAATAGTCCCACAGGCACCGAGCTTCCTGAAGACAGAGGGTCGGCCAGCTCATCGGGTTTCAAACAGGGTGGTGTGACATGTGGTGTAACACAGGTCACTGCACCTCCCTTGCTTCGGTTTTGACAATACCATCAAAGTGAGTGCATTTGGCAGGACTTTTTAGGCAAAACAAATACACAAAATCCAGCTTAAATAGGATTAGGCAAAGACAAGGGGAAGTAATTGTCCACAGGCCTGGCCAACCCAGGTGCTATCCTGCTTTTCTGTCTCTGCCACGATGCTGGTTTCATTTCTAGGAGGCCTCATACTCAGGGGGTCTCTCGAGGTCCCAGCAGAGGTGCCACTAGCAGCCCGGGGCGCACATCCGACCAGCCCAAGCACCAGACTAGAAACAGCACATAAGTCCAGCGAACTCTTAGAGGGTGAGGTTATTTAACTGGATTTGGTTATGTGTCTACCTCTGGTGTAAATTCTGTGATTGAATGTGGGACAGGGGACCCATCTCTAGAAACGGGGTGTGGGTCAGGCCTGACAGTGGGGAATAGGTGGGCTCTGAAAACAAAATGAGGGCACAGCCAGAAGAAGGGGCGTGCTTGCTTATCAGCGGGCAGACATATCTGTCCGCTCCCCGAACACTGAGGAGTGGAGGACAGACATGGGTCCGGGTAGTAAGAGAAGCGGTGACCAAAATTGGGTTCTCCCTACTGCTGTCCAGGTGGGGTGTCATTGGGCCACACTCCTGAGTCCTTGTGGAATGTGTTAGATGCCAGAATGATTCTGGGAACAGCTGAGGGCAAACCGTGGGCTCTCAGGCAAGGTGCACAGATGTGGACCGCCTCCCACCTCACTGCATGCTTTGACACTTGAGCTCCTGGGAGAGACCAGGTGCCAGGTTCCGGACAGAGTAGGGACAGTTCCCACGAGATCTGCCACAGTCCAGCGCGGGAGCCCCAGATGGATCCCACCTTTGCCTTCCGAGTGCCAGGGGAGGAAGGGCCCCTGTGTAGACGTGGCTCCTGGGGCACGTGGAGAGCCCTGAGCATGGAGGAGATGACTCCGTTGGCAGGAGGGTCCCTCCAAGGCTCACAGTTGTTCTGGGCAGACGACTGCCGTCCTGACGAGCCTGTGAGCCTGCCCTGCCCTAGAGCCTTTCCCAAGCCAGGGCCTTGGCTGCTGCGGTGACGTCACTTGCTCTGCACACATAAGGCATTTTTCCTAAGTGACCTCCAGGCAGAGAGGTTCTGGGTCTCCCACACTCTGCTTTTCACCTGCGGGGTGCTGTTTCCATAGGTCCCCTCTCCATCACTGTGCTGCCATGTATGTGATTCTGCAGACCTGAGTCCTCCTCACTGGGGGGCTCACTGTCCAGCTTCTGGTCTCCCAGGTCTGCACTTGTCTCAAATAACGACACTAGACACGGCCCAGAAAGGGTGGAGGCCGGGCCCCCACATCACTCACACGTGGGGCCAAACTAGCTTTGTTTGGTGCCAGCTGTGTGTCTCCAGAAGAGATAGGCTTAATTTCTTTTCTATTTTTTTGGCAAAGCTTTTATTTTAGAATAGTTTTTGATTTGCAGACAGACTGCTGTTACTACAAAGAGTTCTCCTGTACTCCAAATCCAGTGTCTCCTATTATTAACGTCCTGCATCGGTGTGATACATTTGTCACAGTTAACAGCTCAGTACTGATGCATTATTATTAATTAGAGTCCATACTTTGCTCAGACTCTACTGGATTTTCCCTCAGATCCTTTTTCTGGTCTGGGATCCCACCCAGGACACCACGTGACATTCATCATGTTTCCTTAGGCGCCTTGCGCAGTGACGGTTTCTCAGATTCTCTTTGTTTTTGATGACTGTGGCAATTGCAGAGAACCAGCCAGGACTTTTGTAGACCGTGCCACAGCTAGGATTTATCTGTCTTTCCTTCTCATGATTGCAATTTCAGTTTTGAACCCCAATTCCTTTCCTAATTGGCTGGTGTTTAGGGGGCACTTGCTGTGAGCCAGCATAGTGCTCTGCCTTTCACCTAGATGATCTCGTGTAACCCCCTCAAAACCTAACACCAAGTAGACACAACTGTTAAACCCATTTTACAGATGTGGGAAGTGAAACACCCGAGGACCAGTAAGTTAGCCAACGTTGACAGCTGGATGGATGTGCAGCTGGGTGCCAAGTTCTCTGAGGACCCCTGCTATGATGGGGAATTGATCCTGATGCCGTAAAACTGTTGCCTATATCCTGCAAGGTGGATGGGCTCTAGTTTGCATTATGCCAGCTTGTAAGCTTCCTGCAAGATGGTTTCCTCCAGGTCTGCAGCTTTGCTTGGTGGCCTGGCCGACTAGAGCGAGCGGAAGGCCATCCTAGGCAAGGGAGCCAAGACTTCTGTTGGCAAGTTGGTGCCCATCCTGCGGACCTGGGACAGTGCCGAGCTGGTGGTTCCCAGCTCCAGGTGTAAGAGGAATCTGTGGAAGAGCTGGAATGATGAGATATTCCATTAAGGAGTAAGGGATTTGCATTGGCGAGGATGTGTATGGTTGGGCGTGCGGAAGGACAGGAGGACAGCCTGAGGCCATTTCACTCCAAGAGCAGGGAGTGTAAGCCAGCCCCTCTGGGCTCCTTGCCCACCATCTGCACTTGGCTTTGTCCTGCCATGGGGCGCTGTGAGCTCCGTTTCTCCTCTGTCAGCTGGCTTCCTTGGGGTCCCAACAGCAGGACATTGCAGAACTGGAGGAGAAGGGGACATTCTCTTTGCCACCTGTGTTCCAGCCCACAGCACTGAGGCACCAAGTCTCCTCTCTGCCATGACCCAGAACCAGCCCCCTGGTGCCCCTGAGAGGTTCCTGCACCAGCTGGGCTGGGCAGCACCCCTTCTCTACCTTCCCAGCTTCTAGGTTTGATGGTGAGCAAGGAACATTGGCTAGTTTAGCATGGCCTCCAATCCAGTCGTGTGTGGACCACCCTGTGGATTTTCTCCAAATCCTATACCTTAGGGCAATTATGTATTGATTTCCTTAAATATAACCATTCTAAGTTTTGATGTATTTATTTTTAAAGAACATTTTACATCATCATGTTCAGTGGAAAATCTTGCCATAATTCATTTAAAAAAATGTATGACAATTAAATAAGCGTTTGTTCTTCTGGCGCCTAGAATCCCTCTCTTTCCTGAGGTGGTGGGTAGCAGGCTTGAGGAAACCCTGGGTATCCAGTCAAATAATATTTATTGTGTGCCTACGGATGCAAATGCTTTTGTAATTGCTCTGGGGTTTTACAAAGGTGACCTGGTCCCAGAGTAGCATTAAATCAGGCTTTCAAACCTCCCTTCCCCATCTCCTTTCCACCCAGGATGGGTGACCACACACGGGTCTGGAGTCCTTTGAAATACCCCATCGGGACCTGCTTCTGTCCCTAATGAGTGTGGCTGGTGTGAAGAACCGGGGACCCCCCAGTGAGAATAAAGAGCTTAACTTGAATCACTCACATCATACATTAGTTGAAAACCCCCAGAAGTTTAAAAGGAATTTATTTATTGTAATTTATGGAAATATATTAGAGAATTTCCTGATGTAACTGAAAAGGTCTAAATTGTATTCAAAGGAGAATACTTAATGACATGTTAGAAGGTGCTCTATTGAAAGGTATTTGTTAAAGTGCTCCCAATTTTGACAAACATTTGTAGAAGCGATTTTTATTTTTTATCTTGAGGGAACAGAAGTAATATATGGATAAAAACTTTGAGTAATATTCACAAATGACATTGGGAAGAGTGATTCAGCATCTGACGTATTTTCTCTTGCTTGCATAATAAATCAGGCATCAGTGGCTTATGTACATAATTATCAGAACTCATTTTTGTAAAACCAATAACTGATGTTAAATCAGGATTTTTTTTTTTAAGATTTTAAGTTAAGCAGATGGTAAGAGACTCTTTCTTGTGCTGATTCGTCTAATGAGAATCGGAGGACAAACGAATGTAATTTCACAAGATCAAGGTAAATAGAATAACCACTATGTGCATGTACATTTATAAACGTATTTCTGTTCACACGTCCGTGGAGCACATCACATGAGGCACATTCACCACAGCATGCGACCGTCACTGCTCCCATTCTCAGCATTTTTCATCTTCTCAAACGGAAGTTTTGTGCCCATCCCCCTTGCCCCCAGGACCCTCGTGCTACCTTCTGTCCGCATGGATTTCCCTGCTCTCCATACCTCGTATGAGGGGAACCATGCAGTGCCTTTTCGTGTCTCACTCCACTTAGCATGTCTTCGAGGTCTGTCCCTGTTGTAGCAGGGTAAGAACTTCATGCTTTTTGGGGGGCTCAGTATTATTCCAGTATATGTGTATACCGTATTTTCCTTACCCATTCATCTGTTGATGGATATTTGAGCTGTTTCTGCCTTTTGGCCATCGTCACTGAGGCAGCCGTGAACGTCGGGGGCAGGTAGGTATTTGAGCCCCAGCCTTGAGCTCCTTGGGTACATACTAGGAGTAGACTTTGCTGGGTCATATGGTAATTCTATGTTTAACTTCCCGGGGAGTGCTTTTGCCATGTTTTTGTGCCAAAGGATTTACTGGGGAATTGAATCTGCCTATCCGTTGTGAGAGGGACTCCCTAATTTAGTTCATTAGATAACTAGCAGTGTTTTTTCCTTTCTTCACACACTCATTTTCATGGGGTGTGTCCTCATTGCCAGCAGGGCGGTAGAAATGGCTAGACAGCCAAATGTTGTCCTTGTTGTCATGGAACACCCATTCTCCTGTGGAAACTGGAAGTGAGGAAAGCAGTAGATGAGGTCAGAGTCAGAATGCCCTGTGAGGAAAACAGGAGGGAGCTGGTGGGTGGGGGGACACAGAGTCCCTGTGGCCCCTGACAGGTGGTTGCAGGGTCCCTGTGGGTGTGACATTGGAACATCAAATCCCCCTGGGGTGAAGCTTCAGGAATAGGGGAAGGAACACCGAGTGTGGATGCTTGGAAGCCATCCTGGGAGGACGTTTGAGGAGCATCAGGCAGGCCAGGGTGGCTGCAGCCACGTGAAGACGACACGGGGTGGGTGCTGGAGGGGACCAGGGGCTGGGTCACAGAGGGCCTCGTCAGCCATGTCGAGAACTTTGAGTATCATTTGCAGGATGGAAAGCCATCAACGGGTTTGGGGCTGGGTGTGGCGAGACCTGGCTCAGGTTTTGAGAGGGTCTTTCTGCTTGTTGGGTGGGGAATGGCCACAAGAGGACCAAGAGGGGAAGCCAGGAGACTGATCTACAGTCTCAGGACCCGCGACAAGGCAGTTCTTCCGGGCTCACGAGGCAAGTGCATGAAGAGCATGTTGGGAATGGCACTTTGAGTTGACATTGAGGTTGCTTTCAAAGAAATGACCCTCTTTCAGCGTCTGCATTAGAAGGGCTGTTTGGAGTGTTCACCTTGCACTTTAAATTGCTTGTCAAGATCATTGCCTGGTGCATCCCCGTGATTATGCACAAATGGCCAGATGAAGAGAAAATGGCATCAACGTTGTCTTCGTCGTCTCAACAGCTGGTGTCTGCTCCTTGCCCGAAGACACTGAAGATGGAAGGCTGGGTCAGGATGCTCCTTTCTAAGCTGTGACCCAGGAAAAGTAGCCTGTGAGATGTTACCAGGCTTTCTTTCTGTGAGCTTCTCTTACGCTGTCTGGAGAGAACTGGATGTGAACGAGGAACTCAGTGAGAAATCTGAAAGGCTCGCCCTGCAGACCTCCACGGCCTGGCGACCAAACCCAACTTTTAGGTTGAAGAGAAAGACCACCTTGGGTCCTAATAGGAAAGAAAAAAACCTTAGGCTTTTAAATAACTTTGTTTATTTCACAAGGTTTTATAAACTTAGGGCCCAGATGTTCTTTGCTACAATTTATTGCTGAAAGAGGGGAGGAGAGAAAAGGAGCAAAAAGATTAATTGGCTCATTTCAAGTATATGTTTCTTTTGACAACTGAAGAGTTATTGCCGAATTTGATATAAAATAAGATGTTATGACCTGACATTTATCATTTGGATTTGTTTAGAGTAACTTCTCCAAATTCAATAATGGCAGGAAGCAGAATTAAGCTGGGTAACTCTATGGGATGCCCTGTAACTCCACTGGGGGCTGCCAAGCACAGATCCCCACCCTGTAAAGTCTGTAATGATGACCTCGTGCATTTTCTTACCTCCTTCATGTTGAGGAGGCTGTATAACCACAGGGATGTTATTTATTTATTTAGTTTTTACATGTTAAATCCCATCCTATCTCCTGTGGAAAGCCCAAAAAGATATTTTAAAAACCCAAACAAGATAAAGAAACATCAAAGGGCCAGAAAGTCTTGAAATATAGAAAGTAAATAGAGTCAGACTTCCAGGGAAACAAAACTAGAGCCAGTACTTGGGGGGCGGGAGCTGAGAAGGTAAGAAATGAGCCAAAGGTCCTGGAGATGCAAAGTGGGGGGGGGGTTCCCGGGATTCACTGAGGGTCTTAGTTAATAAATCAGGTGGGGCAGCTCTACCCCTTTCCCATTGTGTTAAGTAGGAATGGCATTCCCTGAGGCCAGGGCGGTTGGGGAGGGCTCAGGCCAGGGAGCTCAGGCCTGGGGAGGGACAGGGAGCCCCGACCGAGGCAGCATCTCCAGTCTGCCCAGCAGGAGCTAGGAGTCAATAAATGGAACAGGCAGCAAACCAGGGATTGACAGAAAGATAGGTAAATATTCACGTATCAGCAAACACTTGAGGAGAGTCGACACGAGGCACGTGTGTCTCCGAAGGCAAAGGGTAGAAAAACTGTTAACGAGATGGGTCACTCCGCAGAGTAAAACCCAGAATGAACCTAACTGGACTCACGGAGGGGTTCGGGGAGATGCAGCGTCTGATGTGAGCACCAGCCAGAGGTCCGGGAAGTCAGAAGTGGGGATCTGGAATAGAAAGCTCAGGATGTGGGCAGAAGACCCTGAGGGGTTCCAGTGTGCAGCAGAGGGGGAAGGGGGCGGGGTGGAGGGGGAGGGGAGGGTCCACAAGGTTGGCATCCGGACAGAAAATTCTGGAAGGATGGAAAAGAGGCAAAGTAGAGGATGAAATGGAAAAAGACGAGAAAAGAAATCCATGGAAATGCCCAGGGCGAGAGAGCCTGCTGCACAGGGGACGGGGGAAGGCCCGGATGGCCCCCAAGACACCCGCGGAACTTCTGGAAACCAGGGGGAGCAGGACACCCAAAAGCCCAGAAGCAAAAATGATGTTTCCTGCTAAGTGGCAAAATTCAGACTGGCACATGGCCTCTCATCGCCTGAGTGCGGTGCTGGGAGCCGGTGGAAGAGTGGCCTTCCAGTCCCCAGGGAAAAGGGCATTTGCATGTAGCATCTTTTTTTTTTTTTTTTTTAAATTTTTTTTTTCAACGTTTTTTATTTATTTTTGGGACAGAGAGAGACAGAGCATGAACGGGGGAGGGGCAGAGAGAGAGGGAGACACAGAATCGGAAACAGGCTCCAGGCTCCGAGCCATCAGCCCAGAGCCTGACGCGGGGCTCGAACTCACAGACCGCGAGATCGTGACCTGGCTGAAGTCGGACGCTTAACCGACTGCACCACCCAGGCGCCCCTGCATGTAGCATCTTAAGTCCTCCAATGCAGTAGCGTTGGGGTGAGGGCACAGTGGAGGCATTTCACATATGCTGGGACCAGAGATGCTCTGAGAGTTGCTTGGCTATGTCCTCAAGCAACGCATATAAGCAGTCCAAAATTAGCATAGGTTTGCAACACAATTCAGATAATGATAGAAATGTGCCAAGTGGAGAAGCTCCTTCATTGTCCTCTCCTAAGAGAGACAGAGCTTGAGTGGGGGAGGGGCAGAGAGAGAGGGAGACAGAATCCAAAGCAGATCCAGACTCTGAGCTGTCAGCACAGAGCCCGACACGGGGCTTGAACTCATGAACTGGGAGATCATGACCTGAGCTGAGGTCGGACACTTCACCCACTGAGCCACCCAGGCGCTCAAAGACCCAGTCACTTACAGGTGTTAACGTTTGTGAACCTGCGTCTTTATGGAAAGGCTGCATTCTGTAAAACAGTGGCAAGATTGCATAACGACCTTTTGCTGTGGAGACGCACCCTACTCCCTGACTACCAAGTTCCTTGTTCTTTGTAAAGGCTGCCTAGGCTCCTGTGCATTGGAGAGCCCTAATTTATTTAAACAGTCCCTATTTGTTTAGTGTTCAGATTTTATATTTCACCAGGAAATGAGTACCGTGGTGAACATTTCTTGGACTTTGAGTATCCCTACAGGATAAACTCAGAGTGCGGGTACTTGCTGGACAGGGGCGGGCAGCTAACTCTGCTGGACCTCGATGGCTATCCCCCCATGCCCCCCCCCCAATCCTGGTATTATTGTCACCACTTATCCTGTAGGTGACTGAGCCTTGAGCCCCGCATCTGCCCCTGGGCCGAGAGGGGAGGGGTGCAGGTGCTGGAGTCCCCTCAAGGCTCAGCCCCCCCCCCCCCGGCTGCCCTGACCCGGGCTGTGAGGTTTGGCCTGCAGATGGCGCTCCTGCCGCTCCCGCCCAGAGAAGCATCTTAATTCTAAAACAAAAGGAAAGTAAATTGCTCTGGTTCCTGAGGCAACCCAGATCGACTATGCCTTACCTTCCCGGCTGTAAAACCCAGATAACTTTGTGATCCACTATTCTTCAGAAGAAAAAAGAAAAGATTATATTTGACCATCTTTTTTGAAATCTTTAGAATTGCATCCTTTGAAAATAAGTCTTTGAGAATTTCCAACAGTGTGCATCCAGTCAGTGTATTTCAGGAGAGAAGAAATAATTTAGGTTTCAGCTTAGTTGTTTTTTTTTTTTCCATCTCTAACTTCTAAAAAAAAAAACTTTTAAAAAGGAAAAAGAAAAAAAAACGCCTCTTGATCCAAAGAGAACAAATGGAAAGCTCTATGATAATTTTGCAGAATTAAGCCTTCCAGGGGGCAATGGCCTCTGTGGTCCTGTGCAGATTGGTGCTTAATTTCCAGGGTTAATGCCAAGCGATGATGGGAGTGCAGGGTGTTCCCTGAGTCTGGGAAGGGAGGGAGTGTCACTCCCTTGCTTCGGGATGTGTCTCCTCCAGGGTGCGGGGAGACAGATCCAAGTTGGCAATGAACCAGAGAACCTCTCTGCCCAGGCAGAAACTGGGGTTCGTTGGGGGGTGAAGTGGAGAGGAGCCGTGCAGTCAGGTGTCCCGACCTGGGCCCTGTTCCTCTGTGCTTGGTGGCAGCGGCCGGCAGAAAGTGAAGGCAATGCTTACGATGCACTGCGGACCCGCTGTGCCTTGGGT
>NW_026057578.1:3193339-3272449 GCF_023721935.1 Panthera uncia | reverse complement strand
GTCCTTTCGTGGGGGCCTCTTCTGTTGCTCTAGGCGGGGGCGCCGGGACACGCCGGTCGGTGCTCCCTCCGCCCCCGCCGGCCCCCTGGGGCGGGGGCCCCCCCCCCCCCCCCCCCCCCAGCTCACAGCAAAGCACCGGGCTCTGTGGCACATTCGGGCTTCAGAGCACCGTGAGCCCTGACTTGCTCTGGAAGGAGAGAGAGGCTCAGCAGGGAGCGATCAGCAGAGGAGGCTTTGCCCTTAGAGGTTTTTATTCCATGAATCCTTTCAGAGGCGAAGTGCATCCACACCCTCCTCTCAGCACAGAAGGTTCTGGGATGCGGCTACCTTGGGGAGTCCCAGTGAAGATTCTGAGTTGTTCAGGGGTAAGGAAACCCCGCCACAAAGCGAGCCCCTGTCATGTTGCCGTCGTTCCCTGTGTCTCTAAATAGGCCATGGCAACTTCTCCCGGTCTTTGCGGCCTCTCTGGTCTGCAAGTTCAGGAGTACTGTCGACTGGTGGGTGGAGTGTGCACCGGCGGAGAGCTCTGCTTTGTCGGCGTTGTTAAAAGTCAGCTTGTTTCTTTGTGCAAGTCTCTTATTCCACTGAAATGGGGTCCTCGGTGGTTGGTGTAGCCTGAGTGTGCACACGCGCAAAGTCAGCTGCTCAGTGCCACGCAAGCATGATGCTCGATACCTGTGCCTTCCCTGAACAGAAACCCGAAGAAAATCGGATGGATCTTAAAGGGTGGTCGTGAGCGACTGGTGCTCCCAGGACCGACAACGGCTGCGAGGTGCTGAGCAGGACCCTATGTATGTGTCCAGGGTGGGACTGTGTCTCATTTCAGACCCCATTTTAGCCCAAGACAATAGACGGCAAAGGTGGACGCATCTCAGAGCATCACCTAGAATGTGAGGCGAGGTGGGGAGCAGGGCTGGCCCCAGGCGAGGACCCTGGGCTGGTATCCGGGAGTGGACAGCTGGAGGTCATGGCTGAGTGTGGCCGGAGGTCAGCAGTAGAGTAGTGTTTTTAGGGGCCTGGAGTTCAAGGCGAAGGATGATCTTCAGTGTTGAGTCTCCATCGGAAGCAGACTCCAGGATTGGGAGGTAGGGCGTCAGCAAAGCAGGAAAGTAGGGGGTGGACCCAGGCAGTAAGACACTGGGGGCAACCATTGGCCAGGTCAGAGGAGGGAAAGGGTAGGGGGATCCACACCACTGCTCACTGCTCCCGGGCCACATGGTCTCTGTGCCTCACATGTTTTCCCCATGTACTGAGCTCAGTGCTGGGGAGTCAGGCAGCCTCGACCGGGTCTCACAGCCAGGCCACAGTGGGAACCCAAGCACCTCGACTCCAGAGCCTGTGCCCTTGAATGGTACTGATTCTGCCCGAGTTTGTGCTGCTAGGAGTTAGTGGGACAGGACTGGCATCCAGGCTGCCAGACTCCGTGGGGGCCAGACCCCCAGCCGTGGCCGTGCGGTTCTGCCCCTAAGACTGGTACCCGGTGGGGGCTCCCATCTCCTCCTCCCAGTCCCAGTCCCAGTTCCAGTTAAGGGCTTTCTGGGCTTCTGAGTCTCCAGCTCCAGTCACACCAGATCCTCCCTCTTCTTCCTCTAGTGTCCCCTGACCTCAGCCTCTGTCCCTGCAGCGTCTCACCGCTCTTGGGATGATCTGGCTCATAGGAGCTGCTGTCTGCCTGCCCTCCCTGTCCACCCTGCCCCCTGTCTGACCCTCTCCTTCTTGCTCTAACGCATCCTCTCCTTTGGCATCAGAGCTTCCAGAGCACTGACAAAGCAAAATGCTCCTCTGCTGAGAAGTAGCAGTGACTTCCCCTTTGCCCTACAGTGTGACCTTGCTTCCTGTCCTCGTTCCAGCTCTTGTGGGGGAGGCTACCCGGAGCCCCATGTGGAGGAATCCTGGATCAGAGCTCCCGGAGCCAAGATTGATCGGCAGTGCCTGCCAGGGACACGGGCATGGCGGGTAGAGGTCGGCCGGTCCATCCTGGTCTCTCTGACCGCTTGGGGTCGCTTGAACATGCTGCGTGCTATTGTAAGTCTGAGTTTGGCAAATGTTCCTTCCGTTTCATGCGCTACTTTTCCCCTTGGATCACCTGGTGAACTCTTAATTGCCCTTCGAGGCTCTGTTCTGCCAAGTCACTCCTTGGAGCGTTCACCTGACCCCACTGAATGTTTTATCCCGGCTGCTGCCGTAACTCTTTGTCTATCTCTTGGCCCTCCCTTCACTATCTTATGACTGTCCACCACCCCTCCCCATTGTTTCTGTGAGTCTCTGAGAGCGAGAGCAGAGAATGTTTTATAAATTGCATATCCCCAGTACCCAGCACTTAATTAATATTCAAAAGTGAGTATTGAGTTTTAGAAATCTTCATCCCTTATACCTGCTTTAAAATCAGCACAAGATGGCATGATTACATGGGGTTCGTATTTCACTGTATAACACGAGTCCTTTACCTGGCCTAGCCTCTAGGAGAGAGCACGGGGAAAGAAATCGAACTGAAAAGAGAGGAGGAATTCAACTGAGGAGAAGCGAACTTCCAGGCAGATTCCGCACTTCCTGTGCTTCAGCTTGTCCGTGGTTAGCAAGCACGTACCCAGCGCCCTCTCTGTGATGGCTTCCCCTGTTCTTCGGTGATGAGACTCTGTGTGTTGGGGGACGAGAACCAGTACCTCGCCTGGTCTCAGGGTTCCAGGGAGATGTGGTGCCAGGGCAGCATGGCGCCATGGAAACAGGCGTGGGCTAGACCCCAGGTGATGTGGTGTGAGAGCCAGATCCCCCCTAAACAGGTCGGACTTGCTCGTACACAGAGTGAAGGAGGCAGTGCAGTCATGGCCGACACAGATCGAGCATTTGCTGTTTTCACCCCTTTGGTGACACACCTTCCACGATTAGCCTGTTGAATCCCAAGGAAGGCATATTACTGTGCCCGTTTTACGGACACAGACTGAGGCTCAGGTTGATGGAGCTATGCTGTCTTCTTCCTGAAATGTAGCACAGAGAATGGTTTGGGCAGCCACCCAGTGGTCACTATCATTCATTCACTTGGCAGCTTCCTTGGATTGGGGGGGTCAGATGCGCACCGGTCTCAGAGTCCAAGGGGAGGCAGGCTCTCAGGAAGAAGTCACAGCAGGGGGCAGTTACTCGGTTCTGTGCTCTCACACCCCCCTGTATGTTTGCTCCAGAATTTACCACATTCTGCCTTACCCCATACTTAACGCTGTGCACATCTGTTCTTATCATAGGAGAGAAAGTTCTTTGAAAACAAGGACCATATGCTTTTCATCTGTCTCCGGGCCTGCCATGGTGCAGACCAGACCACCTGCAATTTCTGAATCGATGACAAACTTAACTCTATCATTGCAGCCATGATTTTGAGGTGCATTTGGGGAAATCCTGTTTTCTTGGGGAATTAAATCAATATCACATACATTTATTGAACACCTACTGTGGGCTGGACCCTGGGGTGCACCAGGTGAATGTCACATCATCCCTCCCCTCGGAAGGTCATGGCCTAGAAAGGAAAGCGAGTGCTTCTGTCTAGTCTGTGCTCAAGGGTCATCGTTCCTGAGGCATTGGATGAATTTGCATGCCAGGCATCTGTGCAAAAGCTTCCACTGATTTTTCACGAAGTGAACTGATGGCTGATCCTGGTGAGTGAATTCTGTAGCTGCTGAGGAGAGATAGCCTGGGGGAGATTGGAGGGGGTGCGCAGTTGACACGGGGAGAGAAGGGCAGAACTCAGGAGATGATGGTGGGGAGGAATCCTGAGTGAACAGACCTTGACCTTGCTTCAAGTGCGCAGGAAAAGTTGCCATTCTGTGGGGCTGCTGGGTGGGGCTTCACATCATGCTGACCAAGGGGAAGGTGTGACTTTGAGTCCAGACCGCAGGGCGACTCCTGTCTGTGCGGTGTTGGGTCTGTGCCACAACATCCTCATCTGTAAGATGGACTTGGACCGTGATCCTCCCTTCTGGGCTCACGGAGAGGGTCGTGTGAGTAAACCTCCAGACAGGCGTCCTTGCTGCTGGGTGAGGGGCGACTAGTGCCCGGCACCCCGGCAGCCCCACCGCGGGCTGATTCTCAGTTACTCGCGGAGCTCGGACAAGGCACAGACTCTCCGACACGTAGCCACGAAGAGGGTGGAGGTGCATCTCTGTGGGCTCACGCGGAACGATTTCCAGGTGTGCGCCTAGGTGAGGAAGCAGAGTGCTGGTCAATGTGTAGGTGGTTTCTGCTTGTGGAGAATAGTGGGGAGATACAGGTGCGTGCTCATATGTGCTCAGACTCTTTCTGGAAGGATCCACATGGCACTGCCACAGAGGGCTCCGTGGAAAGGGAATAGGGGGCTGGGATTGGGATTGGAGGGGCGACTTGAACAGCTCGAAATTTATAACAAAGAGTTCATCTTTGAACCCAGATTCCTGGGCCCTGTTTCCAGAATTCTTACCCTATAGTTTTCAAGTGGAATCTGGGAATATGTTTTTTATAAAGTTCCCTGAGTGAAGTGTATGGCCTACTGGATTCTGGAACCCCTGCTTTAGTGATAAGGATTACACGGGGTGCCTGGGGGGCTCAGTCGGTTAAGTGTCCAACTTTGGCTCAGGTCATGATCTTACAGCTCATGAACTCGAGCCCCGCGTCAGGCTCTGTGCTGACAGTTCGGAGCCTGGAGCCTGCTTCGGATTCTGTGTCTCCCTCTCTCTCTGCCGCTTCCCCACTCGCACTCTGTCTCTTTCTCTCTTTCTCTCTCAAAAATAAATTAACATTAAAAAATTTAAGTAGAGAGAGGGTTACCTGACAGGGGTTTGGAATCAGCAGCCGCTCTTGCAGTGGCAGTTTGCAATCTTGTGTTTGTAGAAGGAAAACTGAGCCTGATGCGTTGAATTGACAAACCTGAAATCATTCCTAAGCCCCTGCTCCCTTTTGTGTCTCTGCTTCAGAGGCTGAAAAGGGAATGTGTACTTCCTCAGAATCCTAAGCATTTAGGAGTGGTCATGTATAAACACAAATGTTTTGGGCAGTTGTGGGAAAACCTTGGCTTTTGGGAGAGGAAGGACTGATTTAAATACTTGCCTTTCATTTTCTCTTTGGCCTTGAACATCTCTGTGATATCTGGAGCTGTGGAAACCATTTTGCACTTAACGAAGGAAGACCGAGGGAAATTGTGGAGACCCCAGCCCTGATATCCTTAGACTTCTGGAATGATATCAGCAGCCACCTTCTCCGACTTCTTGACATGTGGGAAAAATTAACCTCGTTTTATTAACATTGAATAGGTTTTCTGCTATTTCCAACTGAAAGGGACCTACGATGTGGGCACTGAACTAGAAAGCAATAGGTTTGGGGCCTTGCCCTGGTTACTTTAGATTCGCTGAGTGGCCTTGGACAGCTTTCCTTCCCTCTCAACCTAGAAAATGTGGGGTGGGGACTCGAAGACACCACCAAATCCTTCATGATTTCTGCCTTTTGTAAGATAACTCACAAGTAATGCTGCTCCTTCCTTTGAGAAGTGCCGTCTAGATCCAGTAGGTTCACTTGGCTACAAACAAGAGAAAACTGCTTTTTCAGGTTAGGCGGGAAAGTGTTTGATTTGAAGAGTAGCAGGGACCCCACTAAATTAGCAGGGGTACAGTGGGGGGACGGAGCCAGCACAGACTTGACGACAAGGGCAGGGGTGCACAAACTGTGGCCTGCAGGCCAGATGCAGGCTACCGTCTGTCGCTAAATAAGGTATCGCTGGAAGGGAGATGCGGGGCTCCGGGAGCTTCCGTGAGGGCAGAGTCAGGACAGAGGCGCACGCCCCCCAGAGCTGAAAATGTTTATCATCTGGCTCTGCACTGACACAGGTTCGCTGCCCCTGACCTGGGGGGCGGAAGCCGCCCCGAGCCTCAACAAGAGATGATAAGGAGGAAGGAAGACCAGGCCCGAGCTCAGTGCCCCCTCCTGTCGAGGCCCCAAGTGCTCCTGACTGGCGCCCACCACTTTGTGTCACCCCTTCCATCTGCTGCTGCTGCTTCCTTGTGTGGCCGTGTCTGCTGTTGCTTGAGGGCACATGTGTGTCATTGCATTTGTTTCCTGCCTGCTGTGTGGAGGTATCTGGCCCCTGGGGACAGGCGTCCACCTGTCTCCTTCCCTGTGCGCCCCGGGCACCCAGAATACGCCTGACACACAGCAGGTGGTCAGTGAATATTTGTTGAACAAATAACTAAGTTCTAGCTGTTCTTTAGGTGTGCTGCTCCATTTCCTGCGGCCAGGAGAGAGTCTGCCTGGTCTAACTTGGATCGTGTGTCTCCCCTGTCACCTGGGGACTGACGGGCACTTTGGTCGGCAAGGATGAGCACATCGGGACAGAGGCAGGGCCCCGAGGATGCTCCGTTGCAGTTGCAGAGGAGGGGGTGGTCTGTGATGGATGTGGAGTGTCTGCAAAGCGGCACAGGTCCATTCACGAGACACTGGGTCTGTGAGAGCTGCTGGCACCCTGCTGCTCTGACACATTTCTTGCTGTATTCTTATGTCCTCTTCCGCTAGGTGGTGCCTTCCTTTTTCTTCTCTGTCTTCCAGGTTCTCTGGGGCAGGGAGCCTCAGTTCCTGCCTGTGTCTTCTCTGTCTCTCTCTGTCCTCTCTCCGGCCCTCCACGCCCAGCACCCTGCCCGGCAGAGCCAGTAGTCTGGGCTTGATGCATTTTAATAATGACGGAATTCTGCATGCGTTTATATGCCAGCCTTTTAAGCTGAGAAGGCAGAGGTCTGGGGGAAACAACAGGTTGGAACTTCATTACGATCCAGGACATGTCTAGCTGGTGTATGAATCCATCTGCGGTGACTGTTTGGATAAAAATATTCCATACTGGTGGCTCTATTCTATTTGAATGTGTAGATTACTCAATGCTCTGACTACTATTTCCAGAAAGCTTCTTGCTGAAATTTTGTTAACGGTGTGTGTAGGCTCCATAGCTACAAAACATGATCTTCTGGGTGAAAGAAGATTAATGGCTTCAGAGAGACGTGTCGCTCCCTTCCTGCCGCTGGAAAGCATCACCGGATGATGAAGAAAAACGACTCAGGATCTATCTATACCTCCTGTGAAGTGTTCCCCTCCTCGAGCATTTTATTCAACCCATGTCGACCTGGCACAGTACGTTAACGCCATGAGTTTCTTGAGAGGCTTGGTGGCTGATCATATTTTTCTCCCAAGTTCTCGCTAAACACGAAATCAGTAACAAGGCAGATAGGGCTTTTCTTCGCTCCTGAAGATGTTCTCACAGCTGATCTCTTGAATCGGGTAGAATGTCCTTAGTTGAACGTGATCTGCAGGGGAGCGGTGGGTGGGCTGTGTTGGAGCTCATCTTTAGACAGCTTGACTCTGAAAACTCGGTTGAGGCTATAGGCCAGGCCGGGAGTCAGGACCACTGGCCCTCACGTGGGGTCCGCTGCTCGTCAGCCTCAGGGCCTTGGGCACCAGTGTCCTGCCCGTTCTCTGCTGGTGAAACAAGAGTAGTGTGGCTCTTTGTTGTGTGTTGGGGAGCGGCATCCCTGGCCTCTGCCCCCTAGTGCCAGTAGCCACCCCCAGTGTGACAGCCGGAAATGTCCCCAGACACCTGCAGATGTCCCTGGAGTGAGGGCAGAGTGGCCCCTGGCTGATGGCCTTGCTGTACTTGAGATGCTTTAGTGGCAAGTAGAGAGGAGATAGTTCAGTGTATGTCACACCCTTGCATCTGGTTCTTGTAGCTGCTGATCATTCCCAGTGGGCCCTCACTCTCCACCCCGGCAGCCAATGTGTGGATTCCTTCTGGAAGAGGCCACACAGACAGCCCGGAGCAAACACGTCGTCACCAAGCCTTGTGGTTTGTACATTTTCATCCAAGTGTAGTGCACTGATGAGAAGTTCGTGGCTCAGTGGATTTTCACAGGGCGACGACCCCTGTGAGTGTGACCAGCGCCCCGGTCAAGCAGCAGGTTCGAAACAGGAGCGGCACCCCTCCGCACCCCAAATTCACCACTGTCCCGACTCCAAACATCATAGGTTCGTGTTGCCTGGCTTGTTGAACTTCATGTAACAGAGTGTTAAGGGATGCACTGCTTCTGCGACGGGCTTCTTTCCCTGTCTGTTGTGTTTGTGGAGCGAGCTCATGTTGTGTGTGCACTTGTACTCTTCCCTCTCGTTGGATGGCCCGATGTTACCTGAACACACAGCAGCTTGCTTACCCATTTCACTGGCCGTGGGCCTTCGGGGAGCCTCTGGGTTGGGGATCAAAATTACACTGTGAACATTCTGCACGTGTCTTTTGGTGAATATGTGTAATGATTTCTGCTGGGTATGTACCCAAGACTGGAGTTAATGCAGTATAAAAGCAAATGACTAAACAATAATTTTATCGTCTAGTGCAGTGAGTGACACAGAAAGGGTGTCTGAGGCAGGATGCTTTGCAGGTGGTGGTTATGGAGAAAGCGTCTCTGAGAAAGCCAAAGGGGCGAGGAGGAGACAACCATTCCAAGATGGTGGACACACGGGAGCAATGCCAAGTAGAGGGAACAACCTGTGCAAAGGCCCTGAGGCAGGCCCGGGCCTCCTATTTTCCAGGAAGTGAAAGAAATGGGCTGAACGTGGCTGAAGCGTAGTGGTCTAGGAGAAGTCTGGACAGGAGCCAGATCATGCAGGGCTGCGAACTCAACGGGAGGGGTTTCGGAAGGACAGTGGGAGATCATTGCAGGGCTTTAAGCAAGGGAGGGAGTAATGTATGGGCTCATTCCTCTTGCGGCCCCGTCACGACTATACTGGAAGTGCAGCACGTGTGAGAGGCTGGTAGTAGGGGTGGCCTGGACAAAGGTGACGGCAGAGGACAGGAAGTGCGTGGATTTAAGATCTATTCTAAAGGTTCAGATGCGGTAATCAGAACAGATGCCATTGTTATTATTACTGCAGCAACCCGTACTTGCTGGTTACCTGCTATGTGCTGGGCAGTGTGCTCACAGTCTCCTATGTAGCGTTTGAAACAGCCCCGTAAGGCGGGTGCTCATCACCTACATCAGAAAGCAGAGGCTCATGGGAACTACCTGATTAGCCGAACCGCTGCACCTGTCGCCGGAGGGAAGCGTGGTTGGAATTTGCGTGTTGGACTTGGCAGCCTGTACTCCGTGCCACTGACGCAGTTGGATCCGGGGTCACGGGGTTGGGGAGAAGCCCCAGCCTGTCCCTCACCAGCTGCAAGGCCCACCCGGTCCTTATCCCCCAGCTGGTTTCCACCCAGTAGGGCTGGAGTTTAAGGTGAGGTTGCTTTCAGGGTCACGTATAGCTCTTGTAAATGCTAAAGCGGTGCTCAAATTTGCATCGTTATTAGAGAGGATAAACCACCAGTCACAAAAGATTTAGGACAGTTTTCTTCTGGAGAAACGGGCTTCGGAACAGGAGTGGCTGTTTCATCCAGAGACTCTCACGCTCAGAGAGTCCCAGAGGGAGCCCGACCAGGAGCTCCTTTGTCCTGAAACGAGATGGAAAAATCGCAGCTTGGGCTTGAGGGCTGCTCTGCCCCTAGAAATACCTCCCTGTTCTTCAGCCTCTGTTTTCTCCAATAGATGAAACTTCCTTCGTCACAGGGTACTGGCGGTGCCCAGATGCTGTGCCTTACCCCCTTCCCAGGGGTCTGCCCTCTGGAATGCCCACTCCTCGCTCCTGCCTTTTCTGCAGACCTCACCTTGACCAAGCCATCCCCATGCCTCCCCCTTCCCCGCCTCCAGATTTCCTTGCCTTGCCTCGCCTCATCTCCCTTTGTGCTTTGCCCATGCATAATCACCAGCATTTACTAAGTGCTCACTCTCTGCCAAACACTGTTTAAAGAGCTTTGAAAGCACTGTTGCTTTGCTGGGCCTGCCCTAACAAGGGAGGGGTTGTCATCACACTGCACCGCAGGGCTCGGAGGCTGAGGTCTGGAGAGGTTTCAGGAGCGTGGCCAAGGCGGCCATGCTGCCGAAAGGCACCCCTGGGACTTGAGCCTCTGTCTCTCTGTCCACCGCACTGCCGCTGCCCATCTGTGAATTAATCTTCTCCTCCTCGAGGTTGGGGCTGCTTCGTTGCTGGTACTTGCTAGCGTGGTGCTGGGCATGCAGTGGGCCCCGGGAATACACCTGCCGAATTGAATTGAGACCTAGAGAACGTACGGTTGCCATGGGGTGTTTGAGCTGGAGCAGAAACGACCCCATGGAATCCCATGGCCACGACCTGACACGGTGGCTGCCCCCAGGTCTTAGAAAATTCTGCTTCTGACAATGACGACAGAAAACAATGGCTGAGCATTTATTTTGTGCCAGACACTGTGCAAAGCATTTACGGTCATGTCCCTGATGGCCCACCCAGGCTTATGCGTGGCATTCCTGCTGTACCGCGCTTGAGGAGGCTTAAGTGAAGTGGGTTGCCTGGCCTGTCGACTCTGTCATCGTGGGTCTGTGGACTGTGACCCCTGGGGGAAGGTCACCCACTGGGGCAGAGTCTGCTGCCAAGCTGGAGGCAGCCACGGATGGACCGTGAATGATCCACAATCACATTTGGTCATTACCTTTCACCTGTCACCTTCCTTATACTGCCATGAAAAAGGTAAGTGGCACCCTGGCCATTTGGTGTCAGAAGTTCTGGTGTCTTTCATTCTGTGTTTTAGTGATAAATAAGGGCGAGGGAAGGAGCTGGAGGAAGTGGTGAAATGGGCTCAGTGGTCCCAGGTCTCCAGATGACCTCCCGGTTACGTGGCTCATGAGGCTGGCTGTGAGGACGCGGGCTGCAGTGGTTGAGGACGTGGGGTCTACATGCCAGGGTCTGCAGGCCTGCTGTTGTGTCAGAGTGGGGGGCGGTTCTCGGTAGGTTCCGTGTGTATGACACGCCTGGGAGTTTGTAAAGTCAGCATTGTGTGGGCCTGTCTGTGGGAAACACGTGTGTGGTCATAATGTGGTTGGGAGTCTCCACTCTGTGGGCCTGGAACATTGGTCTGGACCCAGCTGAGATTCGAGGGAGTAGCCCAGAAGCCGCCTTTTCTCACTGTCACAGGAGACTGGGAGCCGCAGGCCTATGCGAGCACGTGAGATCCACAGGTCCCATCGAGAGATGGACGGTCAGAGCTCTCTCCGTGCCCCTCCCCAGGCTAGGGACTGCGTGATGAGGAGACAGTATGCAGGCGTTGGGGTCAGCCAGGCCTGGCAACTCATCCTGCAAGTTCCGGGATGCTCCTTGGTCTTGGGCTGTACGGGTGAAGCACTGAACACAGAGCCCGGAATAGGAAAAACAGAAGTATTTAATAATGCATATTCACATATACGTGTGCCTATATAAGCACCTGGGTGTTTAGAACTTAAATATGTGATATGTATAACAAATACGCAAAGCAGTAGATTGTTGGAAACGTGGACTTCAAAACCATTTCTTTAAAATATATTTTAAATGTGTATTTATTTTTGAGAGAGAGAGAGGGAGAGAGAGACAGAGTGTGAGTGGGAGAGGGGCAGAGAGAGAGGGAGACAGAATCCGAAGCAGGCTCCAGGCTCTGAGCTGTCAGCACAGAGCCCAACGTGGGGCTCAAACTCACAGACTGCGAGATCATGACCTGAGCCAAAGTCAGATGCTTAATTGTCTGAGCCACCCAGGAGCCTGTTAAAAACCATTTTTAATCACAGAAATTATATTGTTAGAAATGAAGATTTAAATTTTTGAAATAGGGCCTACAACTAGGAAAAGAGTACATATAAAGCTAGTTAGAAGTAAACATGGTGAATATTTATTATATAGTTTTTGCATATTGTCTCTTTCCTGTATTATTTTTTTACTTAGAATTTGGATATTATTGTACATAATGTTTTGAACCCTTCTTTAACAATATACTGGGAATGTTTTCCCCTGTGGTTAAACATTTGTCTTCGAAGTCGTGTTTAATGGCTCATTATGTTCTGCGTGGGAGTTTCCGTGGAGTGCCGATGGACCGAGTGATGCCTGCAGACGCAGGAAGAGATAGAAGGCTTTTTGACGGCAAAGTGTGCAGAGATGGGGAGAGGAGGCGGGGTGCCCGTGAGCTCCCGGTGGCTCCCCCCAAGACACACAGCTGCTGGGGTGTGTCTGTCCTGCTCACACCCCCCAACACGGTGTGAAACTGCCCTTTGCTCACAGCTTTTCCAGCAAGGTGTTGTCAAAAGACGCACTTTACTGATCTGAATGTGTGAATGTGTGGAAGGCAGGTCTCGTTGCTTCTGCTTCGTTTGCATTCCCGAGTGGCTCAGAAACACAAGCAGAGCTCTGCCCTTTGCCCTTCTGTCCCCGCCCGTGTTCCTGTTGGCCTGGGTGCGTTTTCCTCTTTAATTTTTAGTTCTTTATGTAGATGCTATATCTTTGTCAGCTGTGTTGCAATCCAAAGACTTTTTTTTCAAACTAGATCTTGTCTTTTATGTGGCTTATGGTGTCTTATGTCAAAGATTTTGAAGTTTATTTTTTTTAATTTTTTAAATTTCTTTATTAAATTTTTTTTAACATTTATTTTTGAGAGAGAGAGAGACAGAGAGAGACACAGCATGAGAAGGGGAGGGGCAGAGAGAGAGGGAGACACAGAATCCGAAGCAGGCTCCAGGCCCTGAGCTGTCCGCACAGAGCCCGACGCGGGGGTCGAACCCACGAACCGTGAGATCGTGACCTGAGCCGAAGTTGGATGCTCAACAGACTGAGCCATGCAGGTGCCCTGAGATTTTGAGGTTTCACCTAGTCTCACTTACCTGTCTTTTCTCTGACGGTTTGTGCTTCAGGCGTCTCATTTACGAAGTCCATACGCACTCCCTTTCTGTAGAGATTCCCCCGTATTGTAGCCCAGGGCTGTGCTGGCAGCCCACCATACTTAGTAGCTCTGTGACGCGGGAGAGACCTCCCTGGGGACCCCGCTTTCTCATTTATGAAATGGGGGTAATAGCACCGGCTTCATGGGATTGTTTTCAGACTTAGTGTAATTAACTCATGTAATGTCCTGGAAAAATTGCCCAGTGCCTGAAAATCACTCAGGAAATGTTAGGTGATTGTTGTTGTCCAAGAAGTTTTACTTTTTCTTTTAGCATCCATGTCTTGAGTCCATATGGAGTTTGTTTCTGAGTGCAGGAGGATCTTTGGCGATAACATCTGTATGGCTAGCTTGCCATCTCAGCATCAGTCATTAACGGATCTGTCTTTTCACCGTGAGATCTTAATGCCACTTGCCTTACATAATAGCTTCTTAGATAGTCATTTCTGTGTTTTCCTGTTCCAAGGTTCTAGTTTTCTACCCGTAGGACAATAATGTGCACTTTATTGAGTGTGGTCTTAACCAATGAGAAGAAAGAGGTCAGCACCTCTTCCACATTCTTCAAAATTGTCCTGGCCAGTTTTGCCTTTATTTACCCATGTGGATTTCAGGAGCAGCGGATTAAGTTCCATGAGGAGCCCAAGACTGACATGTGACCATAGTACCTTTTCTCCGTGACACACCACAACTCCCGTGAGAATATTTTCCTGGCTTTTTTTCCTGTTTGTTTAGTGAGGTTTTGATTTTGAAGACATTCAGTTTAGTAAACCTTTTCATGCATCTACACTGGCACTTGGGTGTTCCTGGTGTAGGTACTGAGGCTGTGTTTTGAGGCCAGCCTGGTTGATCCTTTCCAACAGTTCCTGAAGTTCACTTTAGACAAGGAATTTTAAAACTTTGGCTTCTCAACGACCATCTTCAGTTTTGGACCATGTTGGGCCCATGTTGGGGACTTCCTCACAGGCCAGGCTGTATGTGGCTTTGCCGACAATGCCCGGTTGTCAACGGGGTTCTTTTTTGGCCTGGCCCCAGTCTGACCACTGGGTTTTTGTCTTGTTCAGCCACGTTTCTGACATCCTTCTTCTTCCAGTCTTTTCCCATCTTTTTTGATGTTATTTTAGCTCTTCTAAGCAGCGTCTAGGTAGAAATCCTATCTCAAAATCTGCCTTTTAACTGTAGTATTTTATCCATTTACATTTACTGTGACCACTGATGAATTTAGACCTAGTTCCAACAATGGTATTTTGTATTCTCTCTTTATTGTAGTTTTCTTTGACAGTTTTTTTTCCCTTCTTTTCAGAAGAGTCTTCTAGGACTGATTGAATAACTGATCAAAGTTCCTTTATTCCCTTTACTTCTGATACTGGTTTGGACCTTCCACATGCAGGTGAAGTCCTTTTAACAGCTACCTTATGCTTTAACACGCACTCTTGCTTCAGGGAACTCTGAACTTCAGGCCTGTCTCTGCCCTCCCTGCAGGTTGTGTGAAGATATTTAAACCTCTTGGTTTGATCGCTCACTCTTGTTTTCCAACCTATTGTTTTCACTATTTTACTTTTGCCTTATTTTTTAACCTCCCTAAATTGGTAATCCTGATTATTCTTATCACTAACGGCCAGTTTTCCATATGTTTATCAGTATTTTGATCACGGCCTCTTGATTCTCATTTTCTGTCATTCACTTCTTACTGGTCAGCAGCTTCTTTTAAGAATTGTTTCATGCTGAGTCTGTGAGTGGCAATGTTTCCATCTTTATGTGTCTGAAAATGTCTTAATTTTGTCTTCACTCTTGAACAATAGTTTATGGTAATGTAGAATTTTTGCTTTTTTTTTTTTCATGGCCATAAAGGTCTCGTTCCATTCCCATATGACTTTTATTACTGCTGAGGAGAAGTTGTTTGCTGTTCTGATTATTGTTTCTTTGCAGAGAATCCCTTGCCCCTGTGGCTGCTTTTACAGTTTTCTCTTTTTCTCGGGGCAATCTTCATGTTACCGTGTTGCATCTGGGAATGGGTACATTTCACATGTTTTCTGTATAAAATTTCTGTATATCTTAGTTTTGGGAAAAAAACGTTGCCTCCCTCCATCTCTGTTACCTTCTCCTGTAACTTGTTTTAAATATGCATGGCACCTTCTTAATCTGCTGTCTGTGCCCCGTAATCTCTTGTCATTACTTCCACTTTCTCAGTTGCGCGGTCGCATGGTCAGCGATTCACTGGGCTCTGTTCTGCAGTTATGTCTACTCACTGGTGTACCCCCTTCTGAGTTCCAGGTGTTACCGACTGTGTTTTTCATGTCCAGCAATTCTGTTAGGTTCTTCTTACTGAGTCCACCATTCTTTTCGTTAATAATATTTTGTTCTTTCGTAATGGCTTATCTTAAATTTTTATCCCTTTGAGATTCTGTGGTTTTTCCAAGTTCTAGGAAACACCAGTTCTCCTTGTTGTGTGTGCCGGCCCTCTGTTAACAGTCCAGTTTTTCCCTGTGTGTTTATAGCTTTAATTCTGATTTTATTTCCAGCTGGCGTGGCTGTGGACTGCAATAGTTTCGTGTGGCCTTGGTTGTAAAAGCGTCCCTACAGAGGGGTTTTATCAGCCTGGATTCACATGTGATGCTTATTTTGGTGTGGGACTCCTGCACCTTAGATGAAGTGTAAGCTTGAACTCTGCATCCTGGGTGGCGTAGACTCAGGTTAGAATTTCTAGCAAGGCTTGCTTTCTGCATTTGGAGCCAAGCTCCGCTAAAGCTCTCCTGCTGTTTCCCTGGCTACTGGAAGTGAAGGTACTGGAGCAAAGTGTCTGAGGAGGTTCAGGACACATTGTCACATCGCCCTCAATTAAAATACTCCTCCCACCAACAGCTCATGGATGCAGTTTCCCAGTTTTCTTAGCTCTAGACCAGTGGTTTTCAACTGGGGGCAGTGTTGCTGCCCAGGAGACGTTTTGCAATGTCTGGAGACAGTTTTGGTCATCCCCACCGGGGGTAGGGTGCTACTGGAATCTGGTGTGTGGGGGCCGTGCTGACGCTGAGCGTCTGTCATGCACACGAACCTGTCCCCCCAACAGAGGGCGACCCAGTCTGTACTGCCAGTTGTGCAGAGGCTGAGGAGCTCTGCTCTAGACGAAAGCCTCTTGAGGGCAAGGCCTGGACTGGACTGGTTCAGGTCTGTATATCCTTCCTGTCTCTCATACTGCTTGGTGCGGGTTCAGCTTATCACGTCAGGGTCACCAATTGTGGGCTCGGCTTTTGGCTTTGTCCAGCGGAGCCGGAGATGGCAGAAAGGGTTACTCAAGACTCCACAAGTCAAGAGAGGTGGGAGGGAGGTTAAGGGAAGTCTCCCCGAGCTGCTCGCAAGCTCCCGTATTTATTAGGCACAAGTGATAGGAAAAACATTGCACAATACATCCCTGGCTACTTGCCACTAAGAACATACAGAAAGCGTACAAAACGTGCAAAAAAACAAAGTGTTCCCAAGACCACAAAAGAGCAGATGCCGAAAGCAGAGTGGAGAACAAGGTTAGATGTTCCATAGATAACATGGTCTAAGGAATTCAGGAGCACAGGCAGGACCCAACCCCCAAGTGTGCATTAACTAGATACTGGTCAGCTGTTTTCAGCAGGGCCAGAAGGCACTGTAATGCATTCCCTATAATCTCCTTAACCAGGATATAGCTGTTTGATTTCCTATAGCTGGTGCGTGGTAGTCACTCAGTAAGTTTTACAAAATATCAAGCATTAGCTTTTAAAAATAATTCTTACCAATATGACAGATGAAAAATAGTATCTTGTTTTAATTTGAATTTATTAGTTACCTGTATTTCTTCTTTTGCAAAGCAACCACTCATTTTCTTTGCTTAGATGAACATATTATACTTTCTGTCTAATGATCTATAATTGGGACTATAAAGATTAATTAGATTAATTGAGCAAAATACCCGTGGATACACTTTGTATAGTATAGAACATTAGACAAAGACGTTATTATCACTGCCTGCTGTCCAAGCAGCCCCCACCCTTAGCAAGGGGACTGGGGCTCTGTGACTGGGTGCTCACTGCACAGGGGGTGGGGGACACTCAAATCCAGCCAGCACTCCATTCTCAGAGTCACCCGTGCATGCACCTGTGGGGAGGCCTCCGCCTGTGTTCACATTCACTACCTGGTATTTTCCCCAGTGCTTTCACATTTCTACTGCCTGACTATACCCCGCAACAGGTGCCAGGGGGGCTGTGGTTGGCAGGTGAGGATCTGAGGCCGGGAGCGCTGACACCGGTGATGGCAGAGGGTGAATGAGTTCTCACACCTGGCCGCAGCTTCTGTACACCTGCCCCCGGCTCCTCCCAAGGGCTCAGCATTGGAGGAGCCATGGTTAGGGCTTCATCTTGGTAAGCTTCCTTTTACCACCTGGAACTGAGAGCTGAGGTGGGAGAGTGGAAGGGCGTTTGTGAAAGAAGATGACGTATGGCCTTCCACAAAGGCCTCAACTCCACCAAAGCATAGGCAGATCTTGGGGAAATACTGTGGCTCTCTCTTCCTCATGTGCTGTCATAAGGCACAGCCCAGCAAAGCAAGAGCTAGATGTGTCACCTAAGGCAAGGGACACAAAGCAAAAATAAACTATTCAGACCCAGCAAAATAGAAAACTTCTGTAGAACAAAGGAAAACATCAACAAAGCAAAAAGAAAACCTACTGAAGGGGAGAAGATGTTTGCAAATGACATATCTGATAAGGGCTTAGTATCCAGTATATATAAAGAATATACAACTCAATATCCAAAAAAAACCCCAAATAATCCATAAAAATGGGCAGAAGACATGAATGGATATTTCTCCAAAGAAGACATCCATATGGCCAATGGACACATGAAAAGGTGCTCAACGTCATTCATCACCAGAGAAATGCAAATCAAAACCACAATGAGATATCACTTCACCCCTATCAGAATGCATAAAATCAAAAACACAAAAAAAAGTGTTGGTGAGCATATGGAGAAAAAAGAACCCTTGTACACTGTTGCTGGGAATGCAAACTGGTGTAGCCACTGTGGAAAGCAATATGGAAGTTCCTCAAAAAATTAAAAATAGAATTACCATGTGATCCAGGAATTCCACTATTGGTTACCCAAAGAAAACACTAATTTGGAAAGGTATATGCCTCCCTATGTTTATGGTGGCATTATTTACAATAGCCAAGATATGGAAACAACCCGAATGTCTGTTAACTGATGAATGGATAAAGAAGATGTGGTGTACATATACAATAGAATATTAGCCATCAAAAAGAACGAAACCTTGCCATTTACAACAATAGGGATGGATCTAGAGGGTATAATGCTAAGTGAAATAGAGAAAGATAAATACCATATGATTTCACTTATATGTGGAATTTAAGATACAAATGAACCAAGAAAAAAAGAGACAAACCAAAAAACAGACTTCCTAACTATAGCGAACAAACCAACGGTTACTGGAGGGGGTGGTGGGGGGTGGGTAAAATAGGTGAAGGAGAATAAGAGCAGACTTATTGTGATGAGTACAGAGTAATGTGTACAGTTGTTGAATTCCTGGACTCTGTACCTGTATGTTAATTATATTGGAATTAAAAATACAAAGATAAATAAAGGATTTAACCACACCTCCGTGATACTGGAGGCTTTGAGAGTGATGACCCCCTAAGAATCTGATGAAATCTGCAGTCTAGGAAGACATACCTGGTTTTATAGCTGATTTCAGGGGCTTCAGGGTCCCCTGAGCCTTTTGAGAACCCCTGGGCCCCAGGAATCCTTGGTTAAAAACAGCAGCCTGTGCTAAACTGGACGTTAGTGGTCATGTCAAAGGATGCCGGAAATCATGTAAACTCACCCAGGTGGTCAGAGGACGGGCACGTCCCAGGTTCCTTGCTTCCTCCCAGGTTCGCCTTTTTTACATGTTGTGTCTCTCAAGGGAATTGCATCTGCCTCTTTTGAAAACTCTTATTAACAGTTGAGATGTCACTTCTCTGCGGCATATTTTCTCGGCTCCCTGGGGGCAGGGAGAGCACCACTCCCCCATCTTTGACTGTACTCACAGAGCCCTGCTTACTTACTTACTTATTTGTTTTTCCAAGGAGGCTGTGGGATGCTTAAGAGCAGGGATTGTGTCTTGGTTTTCTTGACTTGTCTCTCTTGGCCTCTCCTTGTCCAGTGCCCGGAATGTAGAAATAGATGTTGCAAAATGGCAAAATGGAATAAAGCATGGGCTTTTCAAGAATTAAAAGAGCAGAGGAGATTTGTATGAGTGACTCCCTGTCTGTTTTGGGCCAAGATAACATGCACATCCTGGGCTGGTACACAATGTCTAGTGTGCCCAAATGATTTGTGTCTCTTCTTTAAAAAGTATTTCTCCTAAAGGGAGAAATCCAAAATCTATAAAGAACTCACCATACTCCACACCTGAAAAACAAATAATCCAGTGAAGAAATGGGCAGAAGACATGAATAGACACTTCTCTAAAGAAGACATCCAGAGGGCCAACAGGCACATGAAAAGATGCTCAACGTCACTCCTCATCAGGGAAATACAAATCAAAACCACAATGAGATACCACCTCACACCTGTCAGAGTGGCTAAAATGAACAAATCAGTAGACTGTAGATGCTGGAGAGGATGTGGAGAAACGGGAACCCTCTTGCACTGTTGGTGGAAATGCAAACTGGTGCAGCCACTCTGAAAAACAGTGTGGAGGTTCCTCAAAAAATTAAAAATAGATCTACCCTATGACCCAGCAATAGCACTGCTAGGAATTTACCCAAGGGATATAGGAATGCTGATCCATAGGGGCCCTTGTATCCCAATGTTTATAGCAGCACTTTCAACAATAGCCAAATTATGGAAAGAGTCTAAATGTCCATCAACTGGTGAATGGATAAAGAAATTGTGGTTAATGTATACAATGGAATACTATGTGGCAATGAGAAAGAATGAAATCTGGCCTTTTGTAGCAACGTGGATGGAACTGGAGAGTATTCTGCTAAGTGAAATACGTCCTACAGAGAAAGACAGATAGCATATATTTTCACTCTTATGTGGATCCTGAGAAACTTAACAGAAGACCATGGGGGAGGGGAAGGGAAAAAAAAAAAGAGAGAGGGAGAGAACCAAACCATAAGAGACTCTTAAAAACTGAGAATAAACTGAGGGTTGATGGGGGGTGGGAGGGAGGAGAGGGTGGGTGCTGGGCATTGAGGAGGGCACCTGTTGGGATGAGCACTGGGAGTTGTATGGAAACCAATTTGACAATAAATTTCACATTAAAAAACAAACAAAAATAAATAAAATATATTGTTAAAAAAATATTTCCCCTAAATACCATTGACTTCTCTCAAGTCAAAACTTGAGTTCAAGAAGCAGGCAGCCCATTTCCCTGCCATGGATGTGGCTTGACCCTGGAGGACTTCAGCTCCTGTGGACCCCCACAGAAGGACAGATTGCCCACATTAGGGAGAGTACTCAGCCTCGGGAGTCCTGTCATTGCTCTGAAAATTTATCTCCACATCCCTGAACTGGGGAGGAAATGGCAGCGGGGTTTGAGTTACTGCCGTTGACGGATCTGAACAGATAAGAAACCTCAGTGAAGTGAGTTGCCTCAGATACACACGCTGGCATGCTGAATAGCCTTGGTCTTTAAGCTGGAAAAAAAGCACACCTTTCTGAGAAGAACCCCTCATTTGAGCTTTCTGTCCAGACACTGTAACTCTGTGGTTCTACTCAGGCTTCCCACCCTGGGGATCAGGTCCCAGTGGAAGAGAAGGGAATTCTGGTGAGTGCTCCCGGGGGAGGGGCGTGGTCCTGCCTGCCCTCCACCTACTGAGACTCCAAGCTGGGCTAGCACCTGCTGCCTAGGTACTCACAGTGGTGGGAGAGGCCATTGTTTATTTCTGTCTTGATGTCTCTGACACAACTCATGTTGTGTGTGCAGCACGAAGCCTGGGGAGCAAATGAAGAAAGGAGTGGATCCTTGAATACAGACATGCATCTGTGGACACGTAGCGACCATCCATTCGAGCAATGTGGTGATTACGCATGCAGTGAACTTTGTATGCCCATCTCTTTCCCTAAGCCATTCAGTATTCTTCGAACATTTTCATGGCTGCACAGCATGTCATAATTTAGATGATCATTTTTGTGTTCTTGGGCCTTTACATTTTTTTCTCAACATTCACCAATGTAACGATCACATCTCTGACATCTTCATTCTTAATTTCTTTTTCTTTGTCTGCGATTGTTTCTTAGAATATTTTCCTACAAGTTTGAGAGCATCAAATAGTCTCCAGAGTGATACTTCCTAGTTTATACTCCCCAGCCCTATACATTTTCCATTTCACCTTTACTTGACCACCAAGAAGTATTATAGCTTTAAAATATTTCCCAGTCTTGTAGGTGAGGAATGTTTTATTGTTTTTGGATTCATTTCATGTCTCATGAGATTGAACATTTGCCTTTTCTTTTGTGATTACCTATTTATATCTTTTGACCAGTTTTTATCGGTGTTTTTTCATTTTCTTATTCAGGAGATCTCTTTCTGTGTTAATATAGTACATATATGATACAAATAGTTTCTACAAGTTATTACTTCCCTTGTAACTCTGTGGTCATTAATCCACAAGGAATTTACTTTTGTATAAGTTGTGAAGCAGGAATACAACTTTGCTTCATTCCGAAATAATCAGCTTGTTGTCACATCTATTGAATTATTCATTTTTATACTGTTAATTTAAAATGTTTTTTAACATTTGTTTATTTTTGAGAGACAGCGTGTGAGTGGGGGAAGGGCAGAGAGAGAGAGGGAGACACAGAATCTGAGGCAGGCTCCAGGCTCTGAGCTGTCAGCGCAGAGCCCGATGCGGGGCTTGAACTCATGGACTGTGGGATTGCGACCTGAGCCGAAGTCGGACGCTTGACCGACTGAGCCACCCAGCTGCCCCTACTATTGGTTTTAAATATCACTCCTACCACGCAAGTATATCTGGGTTTGTTTCTAAATTTTGGTTCTGTCCTGGTGATCTCTATGATTGTTTCTGGATGGTAACAGTCTGTTTTAATTTAGTGTTGATGTTTTGTTGAGATAATCCAAACATGGGCCGTTACCCTCCTTTCTGCTTCTCTCCTCCTCTCCTTCCTTTCTTCTCCCCCCATATTCCTCCCTCCCCTACATCTCTTTCCATCCAACCTTTATCCCCTCATCCCCTCCACCCCCCTCCATTTCCTTCCATCCCCCTCTGTCTCTCTCCAGCTCCCTCTGCTCCCCTTCCTCCCACCCTCTCCTCCTCCCTCCCCTAACATCTCCCTCTCATTCCCTTTTGTATCTTTTAGGCCGATCTTATACATTTATTCTTCTTGATAACTTCAGAATCATGTTGTCAAGCTTCGGAAAACCTCATGTTAGCACTTCAATTGGAATTTCATTAAATTTATAGTTTAATCTTAAAATGTTTGATATTTTACTACATCATACCTTCTCATTTAAGAATGTGATGTATCTTTCAATTCCTTTATCATCTTTTGTATTTCTCAGCAACATTTTATAATATTTTTCATGAAGTCCTATACATTTCCTGTTAAGATTATCCTGAGGTATGTTATATTTTCGTGGCTGTTATACATGGAATCTTTATTATATTTTTCTAGCTGGTTATTTTGCATAAAGGAACTCACTGATTTATTAGCAGTTCATTTACTGGACTGTCTTCAGTACCTAAGTAACTTTTTCTCTTTTGTTTTCCAGTTAGACTGTTTTTTTTTTTTTTTTTTTTTTGCATGGAAACAATAATCTTAGTTCTTATTTTTTCAGTAGATCATTTTAAGATGTTTAATTATTTTTAATAGAACAATGATAAAAATGGTAGGGATTCTTACCTTTTTGCAGACATGAATGAATTACTTTAAGCGTTTTACTCTTCTTTGTAGCATTTTATGAAGGTCGTTATTTTTTACCATGACAACAGACTTCCTTCTGATTTGATTTTACTAAGAAATTTTGTGAGAAATGAGTGTTGAATTTCGTCAGATGCCTTTCCATCCTTACATGCATGTATCGTGATGGTAAGATTTTCTCGTTTAACCTCTCATGAGATACTTTCTTCTAAATACGTAAGTACTTGTGTCCTGCCCGTAACTTTCCTGTGTCACTTAATGTCGGTGTCTCTGTTTACACCTACTGGGATACGTTTGCGCCAATGGGAGATATGGTATCATTTAAGAGAAGGTTTAACCCATTTACTTTTTTGTCATAGTGGGTCTGGTACACTTGGCCTTCATTTTGTCATCCTATTTCTGTATTTACACTTCCTTGTTTTCTTTGCTATATGGATTATATTGCCTTTGATCATTTTTCCTAGAACCTGTGTGTCCTATTTTTTATGGATGGTAATAGTTACTTTTAAACATGTAAACCTTCTGTTTCTGTAGTGATCAGTATCAAGAACAGTAAGTAGCCATTGTATCCCCTTTACACAATGCAGGGAATATACCAGATAAAATTTTCAGCTAAGAGAAACAGAAGCTTGTTCACTGTGGCTTGAATAACTCAGCTCATTGTTCTTTTTCTTTTTAAATTTTATTTACTTATTTTTGAGAAAGAGAGAGAGAGAGAGAGGCAGAGGGAGAATCACAAACAGGCTCCACACTATCAGCGCAGAGCCCAATGTGGGGGCTTGAACCCACGAACCATGGGGTCATGACCTGAGCTGAAATCAAGAGTTGGACGCTTAACCGACCGAGCCACCCAGGTGCCTGAAACTTATTGTTCTTAAATGACAAGAAGTCTGGAGACAGATAGCTGTCAGCATTGGTTCAGTAGCTCAACAATATCAGAGGTAACTTCTCTGCCATTTTCTTCCTCATAGTAATAAAATGGCTGCCACAGCTCCAGTCATCATATTGACGTTCAAGGTAGTAGGAATAAGGGAAGGTCTGTGCCAGCTGATTCTGTCTCAGGAGTTCCAACTCTTAGGAGACTTTGCTTAACATCTCATTGGCCAGTCTCTGGCTCATGTCCCTTCCTACAGACACAGAGGATGCTCAGAGATGAGCGTCTTTCCTACTCAGGTAGTGTGGGTGGCAAGGAAGAAGGGGTATCAGCCTCAGAGGAATTAACACACTTGTCTTTTCTCCCATCATAGTGCCACCTCTGGGGACTTTCCCCCAGAGTGAATATTTTCTTCCACAGATTGTAACATAGCATTTAAACCATCAGTTAAAATAGAGTACAATTTAAAATTTTCCTAGGACAGGGGCGCCTGGGTGGCTCAGTAGGTTAAGCGGCCAACTTCGGCTCAGGTCATGATCTCACGGTCAGTGAGTTCAAGCCCTGCGTCGGGCTCTGTGCTGACAGCTCAGAGCCTGGAGCCTGTTTCAGATTCTGTGTCTCCCTCTCTCTGACCCTCCCCTGTTCATGCTCTGTCTCTCTCTGTCTCAAAAATAAATAAACGTTAAAAAAATAAAATAAAATTTTCCTAGGACATAGTAGGTGATTAAAAAAACATCAGTTGGACACTCTTTCTCAGCCAATTCATGAATCACCTACCTTTGTCTGGCTCTACTTAAATTGCCAGATTTTATATCATTTATTCTATGACCTTATTTTTAATCTGCATTTGATTCCAACATTTTTGCCTTTTTAAAATTCCAAGTAATAACAAAGTACGTTTTCTTTCAAATAGTTGTTTTGAATTATCTATGAGAAAAGTTCCTTTAATAGAAAGACACACATGACACTGTCAGGAATAAACAAACAGATACCTGTCTCTGCTGGTTTGCTCTCTGATATTATAATGCTTTTGTGCTTAGACCTATTGGTCTGTCTCCTCGTTGACCCGTTTATGGCTGTGAAGCATTTCTGGTCTAACAGAGAGACTCGAAGGACCAGGTAGTGGCAGGGCGCGGACGGAGCCCGCGTCCCACGTTCCTCGGGGCACATGCCCGATGAACAGGCTTTGTTGAAGGCTTGGTGCTTCTCTGCCAAGTCTGGCATGTTTACACTTGTTTATGCTGCAGAGTTGATGTAATTGCACACCTAGTCACCACGTCAATTGTCACTAATCGATTGAGACTTATAAAAACATACGGGGTTAATGCATCCATGTGGCACTCTCGAAGGAACTCGGAGGTCAGACCAGCTGGGTGCAAGTCCTGGGTCTCCCAGCCGAGCTGCGGGGTGTGACTTGGGATACATAGTGTTCTTTTTTTTCCTTAAATTTTTTAATGTTTTTATTTTATTTTTGAGAGAGAGACAGAATGCAAGCAGGGAAGGGGCAGAGAGAGAGGCAGACACAGAATCCGAAGCAGGCTCCGGGCTCCGAGCTGTCAGCACAGAGCCTTCTTCGGAGCTTGAACTCACGACTGTGGGATAATAATGATCTGAGCTGAAGTTGGACGCTTCACCGACTGAGCCCCCCGGGTGCCCCGGGGCCCCTGAGTATTCTGGTTGAGCCTCGGTCAGCAGTTAACACATTGTTGTGAGTTCACGTATACCATTGGCTTGGTAGATCGTAGGATTTCTGCGAAGGTTAGGGGTTATGTGGACAGGCTTCGAACACTAAATGCAAACGGTCGCTTTCACCTTGGTGAGGGTCTTCCTCTTGCTGAGTCTTCAGTCCGTGTTGGTTTGACAGAATGGAAGCGTGAGCTCTGCACGGATCCCATCCTGCCCGGCTCTGCTTGCTCGGGCGCCACGGCAGGGGATCGGGTTCTTCTCGGTGCGCTTTGTTCAGGCACGTGTACGCCAGGCAGGATGCCCTGTTGTGTGCCGTGCTCCCGGTCTCCCGGCCGACGGAGCCCGACCTCGGTGTCCACACGTGGGTGTCTTGGATGCACAGGGGGTCACCTAGCAGATCCGCTTGGACAGCTGGTTAAGGACAGTCTGACTTGGGTGAGCTGGTCTGGTGGCTTGTGCCCAGTAGGGGATGGGAAGCCTGATTGGCAGAGGCGGTCACCCTGCCTCTTCAGTGCTTGATAAAGCTGTCTCAGGAAGAGACGGGCCATGTGATGTGCTCCCCTGTACATCTACCAACTCCCCAGGGCGCTGCCTGGAGGCCTCCAGCTCCTGCCTCAAACCTCACACTGGTGGTGCCTTCACTGACGTTTAACGGGTGCTGCCTCGCCGCCAGCGCACTCTCTCCTTTACCTGGGTTATCTGTGGCCCCAGCACGTACTTACTACCATGTCGTGTGCTCCTGCATCGTAGTCCGTAGACAACTTTAGTTGCATGTTGTCTGTCTCCTGTTCACAGCTGTGTTCACCGTTGGAACGGTGCCTGGCCCATAGTAGGTGCTCACTGAAAAGCTGAGCGATTATTAAACAAATGAATAAAAGTGTGGTGGGAATGTCCAGGAAGCGTTGGGGTGACCCACTGTCCCGCTTTGCCTGAGACCAGGGGTTTCCCAGGTATGCTTTCTCAGTGCTAAAACCGAGAGTCTTGGGCAAATGGGGACAAGTTGGCACTTTAATGACAACCTCGTGGAATGTCCTCTGCGAAATCACGCTGCCGAGGGAGACCCCTGGGCCTGGCGAGGAAGCTGGAGGGTGGCTCCCCCCAGTCCTACATCCTCAGTTTGTAGCATGGGGTCTCCTGGTCGGATGGGGGTGGTCACCAAGTGTGGGGCGACCCAGTCAGATGGGGGTCGGCGGTGCGGGTGGTGACAGATTCACCAGAGGCAGAAAAAAGGAGACAGAAGTTTATTGGTGTCTTGGGTCAGGACAGCGGGGGAGGGAGAGACCGTCTGCCATGCAGTGGAGGTGCAGGACTGTCTTCCAGGGGGAAGGTGAGCAGGCAGGGCTCACGGCCGTTTTGAGGCGGGTCGCCCGATGGGCCTGTTTGTGTTCAGCCAGGCAGTGGGGAGTGGCCACTGTGGGCCCTTCTCCCTTTTCTCGGGTTTCCACTGCTCCGGTTGGTGGCCTGAACACGACCTCTGCCCACAGCATCTGCCCCGTGGACACAGCACGCCGTTCCTGGAGGATGGTCACTCGGCCCAGAGTCAAAGCCTGACAGCCAGGGACGCGCAGGCCGCTGTCTTGATGGAGGAGGAACAAGAACACGGCTTCTACTTGATCTAAGCCGTGTGGGGCCCACGCTGCTCCACGCCATTGTTCAGAGCTGCTGGCAGGGAGCCCGCGGGTTCTCTTTCCCCCGCTTCCCTCTTTTCCTGAGCGCTCCACGGGGCTGTCTCTAAGCCCGGCTTTGCAGGGCACTGCACGGAACTCAGGCTCCTGAGATGCAAAACACAAAGGCGGTGGAGAGGGCGAGAAGCAGCCTGCGACTACCTGCCGTGCGTGGCTGGGACCCCGGCACCATCCCTGGCCTTTGAAACCGCTGGCCCCACGCGGTGCAGCGAGAACACATGCCTTCCTGTTCTGCCGTCTCTGATCCGGGGCTGGAGGGCTCCTAGCCAGCCCTCCTGTCTGTTGAGCACGACGATGTGGGGAACAAGCATAAGTAAACTTGAACGGAGAGCAGGAGACTCTGCAGGGAGGCCGTGCGCAAGGCAGGCCCCTTGCAGACCTCTGAGCGGGAGGACACCAGGCGCCTCTTTGAAGGTTTGGCTTAGAGGGAGTTGTCTTGGTGCCTCTTCTGCCAGAGCAGACCCCTGTGTCCCCTGCTGGACGTGTGCAGCGTGGGCTGGGCCCTGCAGGTTTTCAGACCACGCGGTCAAACACAGCCGCTTCCTCAGGGCCCACCCAAGGTCTCCTTGAGCAGGGGCAGCGTCTCTGCCCTCCCAAGGCTTCCAAGGCTTGGGAGCCACGCCTCCCGAGGCTGCAGCAGCGTTCTGCCGTGTGGCACTCGCAGCCACTGTCACCAGCCGGCTCCTGGTGACAACCAGTCACACTCCAGTGACTTCCTTCCATGTTGCCCAGAACATCTTCAGAGTGAGAGGGAGTCTCCAATCATGTACTCTCTCTTTTTTTCTTTTCTTTCCAAGCCCAGACAATGTTCAGTAATTAATGGCATATTTTAAGTACACCAGGGAGCTTTGTATTTTTCAACAAGGGAGGAAGTGACAGCACACGTACAAATATGTGTTCACACTCAGGCTGCTTCCGGGCTGGCGATCCAAGGACCTGCTGGAAGGAAGGGAGATTGCTTTGCCCTGTGGAGAAAAATCCTTCTTGCTCAAGGAGCAGGGGGACCTTTTGGACAGCGTCTGCTGCTGCAGAGGCATCTCGGCAAGACCTTTGTTAAAACTTAGTTCTCGTCTTTTATTAATGAGATTTGGTTCAGGGAGATCGTGTGGGGGAATTAAAACTGCCTTGGAAGGCAGCTTGAAGAGCTGGCTGGGGCTCGGTGACAAGGGACTCGGCAGCTGGTGTCGGGTATTTGGGCTCCACTGGATGGTGGGTGTCGGGGGACAGAGCCACTGGGCGGGTGATCCCGCAGAGGGTGGCTAGCTAGAGACGAGCACTGAGGGGTCCACACCACCCCCCCGCCCCCATGAGCCACCCCGGGATCTCCATAGCATTCTAGCTGAAAACCTAGTCTTTGTGGCTGGAAAAGCTTGGATTTGAGTCCGAGCATGTGACCTTGGGCAAAGCCTCAACTTCTCCATCTGTGAAATGAGGAAATCGTCACAAGTTGTGGGGGGGAGTGAGTGGGGTCGTCCGTGCAGGGAGCTCGGTGCACAGTGGCCTTGCTCAGGCCGGGCCGGGCTCCTTCAGCCCTGGGGTTCTGCTGAAGGCCGTGGTGTGTCCATGCTGCCCTTCTGTCCTGGGAGGTTTGTTTTCCACAGTCCCCCGCCCTTCTCCAAGGCTGATGAAACTTAACCCGTAGAATGTTCAGAGCAGCGTTGCGTAGAAGTGGACATACCTCCAATGTCCATCAACTTATGGATGGGAATTGTAAGTAATATGATGTGATAATACATGGTGAAATCTGTCTTGGGTTTGAGGGCATTGTTTCAACAGAACAGAAGTGCTGTTCCTATACCCCACCTGAGGAGCCCTCTCCCCCTGCTCCTGCCCCCCACCCTCCCTCCTTCTACCTCCTTTCTGTCTCTGGAACGTTCCCTGAGGTGCCCTGATGCACTTGGCGGTCTCTCTGCCGGTGAGGCCCACACTCTCTGGCTGAAAACCACGTCAGTGGTTTCAGCTGGAAAAACCACATTCAGCAATCGCTTCCAAGGGTGAGCAGCCTAAGTAATCACCTCTGAAGCCCACTTTGCTGGAAGAGGTTGACTGACAATTCATTCTGTCTCAGACGCTGAGATTGATTGCCTGAGAAAGACCAGGAAGTCGCACAGGAAGGCCTGTTACGGGGCGACTGTCGAACTCTGCGACTGCACGGGCACACCGAGCAGGTGTCGACTGGGCTCATTGGGAAGCGTCCGATATGAAACGGCTGCACAGTGCAGCACGCACGTGCAAAGTGCAAAGCTCAGGACTACATGATTCGGTGAGAAAACATAAATGGGAAATTACTGGAGCTGAAATTTTATTGCAAAGTTATTTATCTTTGTTATTACTTTCTGAATCCTTTTGTGCTTTTTGTTCACGGCGGTGGATAGAGGCACTCTTACTTACACTTTAAGCAGAGATTAGGAGGGAAAAATATTCCTCACGGCACCACAAAATACCAGATTAAGTCTCAGCCAGGCCTGTGATTTCTCTCATTACAATGAAATATCTAGAAATTGAAATAACAATAATAAAAAATTTTTTGTAGTCCTTTTGCACAGGCAGTTCACGTGATTTCCTTTTGACGCCAGTTAGCATTTCTTATTACAATAATAATGGCGACAACAGGGCTCCCAGAAGATGTGGCCTGGTATTCCATCACTTTGGTCTCCAGCTTGTTGTGCAGGGATCCTGGCCCACTTCGAGAGAAGACGGCCGCTGGCCAGACCGCTAAGGTGATGTGATGTTAATAACAGGGATGATTCATCTTTTACTTTTTCATAAAGCTGATTACTTTTCAGAATCATAGTCTACATCCTTGGATTATTTAAAATCGCATGCAATTTTTATTAAAAGGGAAACTAATTTTGTGAACTGAAAAATATATACACTTAAAACATAGGCATACAAAAACATCCGTATTTTTAAGTTTTAACAAAGGTGTGGGTTTCTTATACTCATTCTTCCTGCAGTTATTTCCTGCTGCATTCAGAGTAAAAAGAAACACATTTTCTTTTTTAATTCTCTTATTTGATCTTTGGGGCAGCGTTGCTGTTCAGGTATAAGAGTTCAGGACTGTTGTCGGCGAGGCCTGTGGACCAGCTTACCTAGGCAGGCACTCGGAAGCTCACTGGAAATGAAGATTCGTGGGGTGCCTGGCTGGGGCTCAGTAGGTAGAGCACGTGACTCTTGATCTCAACAACACATTGGATGTAGACATCACTTAAAAATAGAATCTTTTTTTTAATGTTTGTTTATTTTTGAGAGAGAGAGAGAGACAGAGTACGAGCAAGCAGGGGAGGCGCAGAGAGAGAGGAAGACGCAGAACCCAAAACAGGCTCCAGGCCCTGAGCTGTCAGCACAGAGCCCAACGTGGGGATTGAACTCACAAATGGTGAGATCCTGACCCGAGCTGAAGTCAGAGACTGAACCGACTGAGCCACCGGCACCCCCAAAATGAAATCTTTTTAAAAACATAAGAAATGCACATTCTTATCCCCTCCCTGGACCTGAGTGACTGGGACCAGCAACCTGTGTTAACATGCTCGTCATCCTGGTGATTGATGAGGGGTTTAAAGATGCAGAGGCCACTTCCTTGGTAGGGTCACAGTTGGATGGGGGTTAAAACATTGTTTGGGCTCAGATTGCCTGGGTTCAAACCCCAGATTCACCACCTCTATCTCTTAGCTCTATGACCACAGAGTAAACCTTAAAATGGGAGCACGTTTATAGTGAGGGTCGAGTGTGTGTGTGGGGGGAGCATTTTCAATTGCTCTTGGACACGCAACCCATTCTTCATTTAACCCAGAGGGCTCCCCTTCCCACCACCCCACCCAGCCAGACAGATCTGACGTACATTCCAGGGAAAGAAAACCACTGTTTTCACATGTGGGCAAATAATGTTCGGAAGCTGTTGGCCTAAGTGTAAATGAGAGATGTGGATGACTGTTCGCAGAGTGAGTTTACTGCCAGAAACCGGATCAAATCTTGAGCGGGAACGGAGGAATGGATGGATCTCAAAGTCAGGCAAGAGAGAGGGGAAGTGATTGAGGCTTCTTGGGAATAAGGTTCAGGAGGCAGCCTGGGAGCCAGATTATGGCAGATTGTGTATTCCACAGATGGCCACACTGATATTCCCTATCCCATGTGTTCTTACGGAACTCTGCCCCTGCCTCACTGAAAGTAAGTCTTGGGGCTCCTGGGGGGGCTCGGTTGGTTAAGCGTCCAACTCTTGATTTCAGCTCAGGTCATGATCTCATGGTTCGTGGGTTTGAGCCCGTGTCAGGCTCTGTGCTGATAACACAGAGCCTGCTTGGGATTCTCTCTCTCTCTCTCTCTCTCTCTCTCTTTCCCTTCCCTTGCCTTGCCTTGCCTTGCCTTGCCTTGCCTTCCCTTCCCTTCCCTCACTCAAGCTCTCTCTCAAAAATAAATAAACCTGAGAGAGATGAGTGGGGGATGGGCAGAGAGAGAGAGAGACACAGAATCCAAAGCAGGCTCCAGGCTCCCAGCTGTCAACACAGAGCCCAACGCAGGGCTCGAACTCAAACTGTGAGCTCGTGACCTGAGCCAAAGTCAGATGCTCAACTGACTGAGCCACCCGGGTTACCCCTAGAATAAGTAGACTTTAAAAGAAAAAAAATAAAGTCAGTCTCATGTCCCTTCCTTTTGAAATTGGGTCGGCCTCTGTGACAGCCGGGTGGGGAATATGGCAGAAGTGATGATGCATGGCTTCTGGGACTCGTTTGGAAAAGGTGTCCAAGAGGCAGTGTCTTCTTGGTTCTGTCTCTCGCTGAACATACCCCTTTTGGGGCTCAGAGCTGCCACGCCAGGGAGCATGAAGTCACTATGCTGGGGGAGGTGCAGAGGAAAGGAGATGTTGCCGAAGCCCCAGCTGTCTCTGAGTCTCCCCAGTGCAGACTCCAGGCGTGTGAGGGAAGGCGACTCTCATGGCAGCCGCCATCTGACTACAGTCTTGCGAGAGACCCTGAGCGAGAACTGCCAGGCACAGCTGCTCCCGAGTCCCCTTCCCATGACTCCCCCACCCCAAAACAGGGATAACGGGTGTTACTGTCTTTGAAGAGCTAAGTCTCAGGGTTCGTTATTAGGGAGCAGTAGGAACTGTAGCACCAATAACTTGTTTCTCTGTGGTGGGAACTGCCTCTCAGCTGGGGTCAGGAGGTTGACCACTGGTCATCCGGCTGGAAGGACACTCATCCGTTTCTGGGACTCTGCCCAGACCTCCTTCCAGCCCACCTCCTGTAGATGCCGCCACGCTCCGGGATGGAGGTAGCTGCTTGGCGATGCTGAGAACAGAAAGGCTTTGCCGCTGTCTGGGATGAGACAAGGAGGCTCCATGTCTCCTACTTGCCTGGGGGGAGAGATTAGTCTGCTTTGTGTGTGCCAGAGTCACAGGGCGGTGCTTGGTTCACGGGGAGTGCTAAAACTAGCCCCCGCAGTTACTTACTGGTTTTGTACAGAGATGTGCCGAAACACAGATCGGACAAGCGCTGATGCGGGTGCTCGTGAGGCTGAGCCCAGGGAGCTTCGACGGGGTCAGATGTCCCCCTGGTGCACCAGGGATGATCTTGATGATGGTGCTGGTGGTGGTGGGTGATGTGATGTGATGTGACGTGATATGGGCTCGGAGTGAGCAGTCAAGAGAGAATTGTTGAGACATTTTCAGTGCCAAAAAGTGGTTTTATTAAAGGCACAGGGACAGGACCCCTGGGCAGGAAGAGCTGCACTGGGATTGTGAGCAGCAGTTGTTCATATACTTTTAAGTTGGGGGCAGGTAGAAATAAAGGAAGTTTCCAAAATGATGATGTTCGCATGTTGAAGAGGCCTTGCGGGATCCTGGAGGTCTGTTTGTTGTCAAGCTAAGGTGGCTTTTTGCCTCTAGCAAAGCATTAACGTTAATGCTTTACGCATTATGCTTCATGCGGTCGTGAGTTCCTGTGCTCTGCCTGCCTCAAGGAGGTTGCAAGTTCTAAGGAAATTTAATTTTACCTTCCTGTCTTTTGCCTTTGTTCTCCTGGTCAGTGATGACGATGGCGGCTAACGCTTCCTCGTTGTCCGTCACGCATCAGGTGCTCGGCGAAGGGTCTAAACCACTCAGTTCTCACTGCGACGCTGTGAGGTAGGTCCTACTCTTGTTCCCGTGTTTCAGGCAGAGGGAGGAGGCACCAGGGGGTCACATAACCGGCCCCGTGTTACGCAGTCACCAGCTGCCCTGGGCTCCTCGTTGTTAACATCTCCAAGTAGCACGTATTTCGAGGTCTGCACCACATGCATAATGTGACTTCATCTTCAAAGCAACCTTGTGAGGGAGTTGAGCAGATCTCCGCTTTTTTCTAGTTTGAAGCTACCATCCAGAAAGTTAAGTGGCGTCCTCACAGTGACACTGGAAGTGAGGCAGAATGGTGTCCGTGGGGGGAAGTGTCAGGCGTGCCGTTTGGAAAATGGTCCAGGTGTGTAAAGGAGAGGTCGGGTGAGATGCGGCTGAAGTGAGGGCCAGAGCCGTGGAGCTGGGACTTCATTCGGGATGAAAGGGGGAGCCACAGAATGCACCTGACGTGCGTTGTTGAGGTTTGTCCCTGGTGTGGAGGAGAGTTTGGAGTGGCAGAGGAGAGCTGACTGATGGGGTCCCAGCAGGGGCAAGGTGCCGGCCTGGCAGGTCACAGGGGCTGACGAAGGACGTGCTGTTCTGGACAAGGCGGTGTCTTAGCAGCGTCTCGGCTGTGGTGGAAGACACACAGAGGGGAGTAATTCTGAGCCACACCTGAGGTGCTGAGGGTGGGTGGGCAGGAGACAAGGGGCCGCCTCCGTGTCCCGTCCGCTCCAGAGTCACATGTGGATGGGCCTGACCTGCAGGGAACAGCCAACGGTGAACCACGTTTCACTTTTCTTGCGAAGAGTCTGGTAGATTTCCCACTGTTTTTTCAGACAGCGCGATGGGATCCGTGAAGGGGACACGCTCACAGATCCCGTTCCATGCGGCACCCTGTCAGGGGCGGAGAGTTGGAGGAATCTGGTGGGGTGCATGTTGGCTGTGTTGGTGAGGAGGCCAGAAAGCCAGGATGGGATACTAGGCAGACTAGAAGCCGTTTCTCTTCTTGCAGCGGAGAAAAGGGTAACGAAATGTCCACGTGTGCTCCAGCGACAAATAGTAGCTGTCATATCGGTTGCAAAATTTTGACCGTTACGTACCCCAGATTCCTTGGTGGAGTGGAATGTGTGCTCTGGAGCCAGCCAGACCTGGTCCTCTCCCACCTACTCGCCACGTGATCTTGGGAGGTTGCTGAGATTGGCACCAGAGTCAGGTAGGAGATGCTGGAGAGGTGGGAATGGGAACACTCAATACGGCCGTCTTCCTGAGTCCCATCTTGGTTGTCTAAGAACGGAGGTGGGAAGAACATCCACTCCATTCGGCACCTGTGAAGATGAAGTCAGTTCTCTTAGAGGCAACCCACTCCATTACTGCCGGAAATGTTAGTCGTAAAGCGGAGGTACAAAGGAGCAATGCCAGAAACGTTCTCGAGTAGGAGGAGGAGCCGTACTCCAGATTCTTGCACATCAGCTTCAGGGCTGATGCTAGATACAAGCAGCCGGCCGCGAAGCTCCTGCAGAACGCGCCTTCCTGGAAAAAATAGCCCAGCGCCGCTTAGGAAGAGACACGTTTCGGCCTTCCGCCAAGTTACTCACATTTCGGACAGTTCGTATTTGAATGCAGATGGGTTTCGAACGAATTCCTTTCTTTTACCCCGACTACTTGCAGTGAGGTTGGGGTTGAACTCTGCCCCTTTGAAGAAAATAAGGCACTGAACCATAAACTATTATTTTTTGACACTAATTTCCCCAGACTATTTTTCTAGGGAAGTGATCTCAGTTTAAGATACATTGATGAGTTTTAAGCGTTTTTCTTCTCAGAACACATTTATGGGGATGAGCAGGGCATAGAACACAAGAATTCAGATTCTCGGAATTTTGAGTCACGGTGTTTGGGGACAGAGTAACCAATATGTGTGTGAGCGTGCACACACACACACACACATACACACACACACAACACACACACTCCAGTCTTTACCTGCACATCTGCCTTCTCCCAGGAGGAGGAGGGGAAAGGAAGCTCCTTCTCTGTTGCTTGGGCCCTTTTGTTGATTTATCATTTATTATTTTTTAAAATGACTAAAAATGTTATTGGCCTCGTCACTGTGTTTCGGTGTGGGCTTAACCAAGGTCCTCAGCCCCTGGGGAAAAGTCCTCCAGATGCTGTGGTTTTTTTTCTGTATTTTTGTCCAGTTCTCACCTCAGGCACGAGCTTTTATTCATCGACATGCCTTTGCAAAAGACTGTTGTCCCTCCATCCCTCCCCAAAAGACATTTTCCTCATCAGAAATTTCCGGTTCCATTTAATACTGAGACTGAGTAGCAGTGATGATGGCAGTAAAGTCGTAGTGATGGACTCATGTGCTGAAAAATGTGACACGTCAGGTTTCTTTTCTTTACCGCAATCTCCCCAGTTCTGTTAGAAAGCCATTTGTGGGTTTGAGGTGAGGCTAACTGCCCCCTTCCCTTACCACGGGGCGGGGTGGGGTATGTGGCCACAGTGACTTGTTTCCTGCTGGGCACGTGACCCCCAAATGCCCATGTGACAAGACCAGGAGACTTTCTGTGAGGTCATTGGGGTGGGTGGTGACCAGGTCTCCTCCTTGGAGGTCAGAACCATAAGGTTCATGCCGTGCCCCATCCCATGTCATGGGGAGAGACAGTCTTCCTGCAAACCTCCAACAGACAGGAACCAGTGGAGGTTCTGAAGGAGCAGACCTTGGGCATGAGCCCATCTCAGTAGTGCTGGTGTGGGGTGAGGCGGATCTGTTACCAGGAATAAAAGGAGAGCTTGAAAAACATGCGAGAAAGCCAGGAAACAGTTGTTACTTCCAAAGGGGAAGTGTTTTCTGCGGACTCCTGTTGTAAAACGAGGACCGGGCAGTGTAGCAAGGGGTGGACGGATCATCAGAGAAGAGAGGAATGGATTTCAGCATTATCCCAGCAGCTTGGATGTTTCAGAAAAGGAGTTGAAAGGGTGGTAAAGAACAGGCCTCTGAGAAGCCTGCGGGAGGCGGAGAAATGGCCCCCAAAGATGTCCACTATAACCCGTTGGGCCTGTGGACGTGTCCTCTGCTGTGGCCCAAGGAGCGCTGAGGATGGATTAAATAAGGGCCTGGGGATGGGAAGCCCTCCTAGACTGTCTGGCAGGTGCACTGTTGCCTCATGAACCCTTAAACGTGGAAGAAGGAGGCACAAGAGAGGTGGGAGAGATGAGGCCAAAGGGAAAGAGGGGGTGGGAGGGGCAAGAAGGACTCAGTGCACCTTGAAGATGCAGGAAGGGTGCGGAGTCGTGGAATGCAGGGGACCCTGCAGCCAGGACGGGCCTCAGCGGCCAGCCGGCCAGCGGTGTGCTGTGCCCACAGCGTGATGATGGAACAGGAGAGGCCCCACCCCGCAGGGCCCCTGGGGGGCGCACCCTGCCCGCACTTGGTGTCAGCCACTTCTGACCTCCAGAATCCACTGAGGTCGTCTAAGCCACCATTTGCGATAACTTGTTGCAGTAGCAACAGAAAATTAGTGTAGAAAAAGACCCACATGGTAGCAAATCAGGACAAGGCGGCGCCCTGCAGACTGGCTCAGTGCGCGCCAGCCGCACAGGGACCTGGCCTCCCAGAGGCTCTGCTCCCGGCCTTTCATGTAGAAGGAAAAGTGCCCGCGCCTCCCGGGGCCTGTGCTCGTTGCTTAAGATTGTTCTTTTACGGCGGTTAGCAGAGCACCTACCCGACTCCGTGCTCAGTAACTGCTCGATTGATGCAGATGAACACAGGAGAGGGAGAGACATCCCCATACATACTTGGAGATTCTCCTTCCTTTCTTAAGTAGACAAACTAGGTCACAAAGAAATGCAGCCTGAATAGATGTTTCGGGCTAATTCCATTTTGAAGTGTTTTGGGAGCTTTTATGTTTTCAGTTCTCTAAAATTGTAGTGTACTGAAAATATGTTGAAATTTCATTAGAAGGTAATGCATCAGGCCACACCTCCTTTTTCTGGACAGAAGAGGGATGCAAGGGGGGAAACAAGGAACATATCAGTTGAAAATTCCACTCCAAATGCATCCATTCTGTGACATTTGAAATAGCAGTCAGAGGCCTGTGCCTTGGTTACGGTGTGGCAGGAAGTGGATAGCCAAGCCCGTTAGCCCTGGGTTGTTTCTGAATTAAAAGGTTCACCTTATAGGAGCTCAGCTGTGTGCTTCCCCGCTGCACATGGCTGGATATGTGGTTTCTCCTCTGCACTGTTTTCCCCTCCCACACACCCAGTTCTTTCCCCCACTCATTTATTCTTGCCCTGTCTCTCTGGAAGGACAGGGAAGCTTGGAGTCTGGGGTTTGAGCCCCTGCTCCACCACGTACAGGGCTGCTCAGGGCTGTGTCCCCGAGCCTGGCTAGCCGCTTGACTGATGGGGTTGCTGCAGGGTGAACAGAGGATTCTGGAAATGCACTTAGCAGAGTAAATGCCCCTACTCTTCTTGTCTACACTGGCTCCACAGCAGTCCTGAGAGCCTGGTGTCTGACCCACACTGGTGTTTTTCAATTCTGGCGTCTCCTAGGTTAATGAAAGTTCAAGGACCCAGGTTCTTACCAGCCTGTCCTTTATGTTCTGACACCTGGGTTTACTGCCCCTTGATTTGCTGCTGTTGTGCTAGAAGTGTGTGCATTGAAAATATCCGTCTTCCTCCACCCTGCCCCGCCCTCCTCCCCACACGCTGAACATCCAGGACAAACCCTCAACCGCAGATCACTCACCCGGGCCAGGCTCGCGTGTGCGCCCATAGAATCGGCCTCCGCTCGTTGGTTTCTTAACATAAAATCATTTTCTAACTCACTGTTACAATAACAATGATTATTCCGATTGAATCACAATTTGAGGCGCCTCACAGTGTTCCAGTGATGGTTTTGTCTCACCATTACCGATGCTGTTCATAACTCATGAGGGATGCTTGTCATCCACTCCGATGAGCCCTGGGTCATCCACGTACAGCAGTACAGCAGGAGCATCTGGGGGACTGACGTGGCTTCAGGGGCCCCTCCTCTGAGCCCATCCAGGGTGTGGGTGTCCTTGATGACACCCTTGTCAGTTTCAGTTTGACCCCTAAACTGCCCCCTCCCTCCTGTCCTGTGGCCTCTGATAATTCTCAGGCATCTCAGACCTGCCTGCAAGTTTTGTGTGACCTGACACCGCCTCCCTTCTGATGGGCGGGGTCAGCCCCAAGGTCAGTGAGCTGGAGGTGAGCAGGGTGGCGGGGTGGTGGTGGGGGTGCTGTGGGTGTTGTTAGAAAGAAAACCACAGGCCCCAAATAGTGTCACTTCGCTGAAGTTCCCAAACTGGGGCTTAATGCCTAATCCAACTGCATTTCAGCCCCCCTCAGAGACGTAGTCTGAACCAGCCAGGAATGTTCCATCGGTGCCAGTGACTCTGCCACAGGGGCCTCTCCACCCCTCAAAGAAAGAAGAGGTCTTCTGTATCCAGGGACCCCTTGCTTTCCCCCTGGACAGCAGCCTCCCTGCAACAGCCCTTCGCTGTTGCTAGTAACTTTCTTACCCGGCCCTCCTTCTAGATGGACCTTCCTTTCTGTCCAGCTCCTTGGAGCCCCTTCTGCTTGCTGCTTGGGGTGCTACCCAATTCATGAGTCCTAAAGCCAATCAGATCTTTAAAATCTGCTCAGTTGCATTTTTGTTGTCTGGCAGTCTGCGCAAGAAGGCTCAGCCGGTGTCTCTCTGAGGCTTAGGCCACATCAGGCATGGCCACCGAAGACCCTGAGGGACCTTTCTCGGGAGGGAGGGGCTCTGAGTTTGGGACTTGTCCTGAGACAAGATTTGAGTGATGTTAATGCTCGTAAGGGAGCAGGGCACGATGGGGGCCAGTAAAGGGTGTGCGGCTCCTCTGAGAGACCGTGGGGACAGGGTGGGGACAGTGTAGGAAACGCCTCAGCGTTGCCTAGTGGGGGCAGAGGACTGGGGCATGGGCGTGCACTGAGCCTACCCTCCATGGTTGATGCTGGGGCAGAGATGCCTTGTAGGCGGCAGCCTTGGCAGGAGGGGGTGTGGGTGGGGCACCCTGTGGGCTGCTCCTGCCTTGCTTCCCGGCCTCCCTGCAACTTGGGGACCAGAAGTCCTGACCATAGTGTTGATAGTGGAATGTCTGTGCCCACTAACAGGAGTCCTGGAGGAGGAGTATGAGAGTGTCCTATAAAAGCTGACCGCCTGGGAGAGCAGGGGAGGGAAGAAGAGGGCTCTGTCTGTGAGGAGCTGGCCCTAGCCCTCAGACCAGGCAGGAGCCTCTGGGGGAGCAGCCGGTGGGATCAACCCCGGGGGAGCCTACCCTCTGTTCAGCCCAAGTGTCGGAGCTTCAGGCCCAGACACTGGCAAGGGCAAGACTCTCCCCTCACCTCCTCACCTCTGTCAGGAGCCGAGCCTCCCCAAAGAGGCTGATGGAAGAGAGCAGGGCTCTGCATCCTCTTAGGGGCCATGGCAGCCCTTTGGTGGCTTCTCCAAGTGGATTCCTAGGCCACCAGCATGGTCAGGTGGGATCCAAGACGGATGGAAGACCAGCAGTGGCAGGACGTGGTAGACCCGCACACGGGAAGAAGCCCTTTTGAGACTCAGAAATGCCTGGGTGTTTTTGGGGGTTTTGACTCTGTCACTAAGGCCACTGGAGGGGTGTCTATCCACCATCATATGAACATGAAGGAACAACAGGGAAACCCAAACTGATGCACAGCCTGAAAGTAACAAACAGGCCTCTGTTCCTCGAAACTTCTGTGGCATAAATGACCAAGGCCGAGGAATGTTCCAGAATAGAAGGTAAATAAAGAGAGGTGACCACAGAATACAGTTAGTGATCTTGGAATACATCCTGTGCAGGAACAAAGTTTAATAAGGACATTTTTGGGACAGTTGATGACATTGGAATATGACCGATGGTTTAGATTACGGTGTTGTACTGGTGTTCAGTTTCCTGAGGCTGGTCACTGACTTGTGAATATGTGAGAGAATGGTTTTGTCCTCAGGGTGTAGACCCTGAGCATAACGGACAAAAGGGCATGGTGTGTGCAACCCACTTTGAAATGATTTAGAAATACAGTAAAACCTTGGATTGCAAGTAATTTGCTCTGCAAGTGTTCCATGAGACGAGCAAACATTTCTAATAAACTTTAACTTGACGAAGGAGCGATGTCTTGCAGTATGAGTCGTACATGATGCCGAACGTCACGTGGTCACAACTGAGCCAGTGGTTCTTGAAATTTGCTTTGATACATGAGTGTTTTGGATTACAAGCATGTTTCTGGAATGAGTTATGCTCAAAAACCAAGGTTTTACTTTACGTACGAGTGCACGCGCATACGTATGTACATACGTAAAACCTGGCCAAGTGAAGTGTTAGTGAAAAGGGGTAAAAGGTATATGGGGGTTCCTTTACTATTCTCGCAGTCTTTTGTAGCTTCGACAGTGATTGCAAGATAAAAGGAAAAGGAAGTTAGTGACCAGTTAGTGAGGCCCGGGAACACACACACACAGTGTCCCCTGCATCCCATGGGAGACCAGCTCCCCCACCCCTCCTGCCCAGTCTGCTGCCCCACCCCCACCTGGCAGAGTCCTTAGATTGTCCAAGAAGCTCAGTCTCCAACACCCGCCTTGTGCTCCACCCCCTTGGAACGCATGCTTGGAACCATGCACAGCTGTTTATTTCCTCTTCATTCACACAGCCTTGTTTTCCGCTAGCTGTGCCAACGCTGACACTTGGTGCACCCCCAGGGTCCCCAGACAGATCAGGAGGGTCCCGCCCTGCCCGCTTTTAAGCCATATCTTCCCAGGCGTATTGTCCAGATCTGGTCTGTCCAGCCCTTTTGCGTGATGCCGTGGCACACACTTCATTTTCTGGGTCGACTGAGGGGGCCGGGCAGGGGGAGGGTGGTGTGTTCCCAGACCCTTGGGAAGATGTGCTGTGGGAGGAGAGGGCCACCTGGCTGCTGCTTTCATTGTGGGGGGGTGGTGGGTAGGCGTGGGCCAGGCGTTCACCCAGGGATTGTGGTGCTGCCGACAGGCCCGTGTCAGAAATGACAGGAGGTAGAACCGTACCGGGAGCAAAGCGTCCTGTCCGTTGTGACCGCATCATGCTGGAAACTTCCTTTCTTAGTGTCCCTTTGAGGCTGCGGTCAGGGAGGGTCTGGGTCCCATTGGAAGCTGGGTTTGTGTGGGGTGGGGAGCCCGCAGCCCCCGGGAACGGGGTGCTTCCGTGTGGCCACAGGAGGTCGATAGGAGGTGAAAGGCAGCTAGAGACACAGAAAATAAAAGCAGAATGAAGACTCTTAGGGATCCGTAAACAAGCTGATGGGGCCCGCCCCTTGGGGTCCTTTCCAAGGCCCGCCAGTGGGGAGCTTCTCAGGCTGCAGGGAAGGTCTTTGTGGGGAAGGTCGGGTAGGCGCTGCACTTAAGTGGATTGATGTAAAAGTATCTCAAGAGCAGTAGGGGAGGGCGAGCAGGGTATGGCCACTCTATACTAGGGTTTTAGATTTCTGCTGTTCCTTTTGATTTGTGAAGTCAGGTCTTTCCTCCATGTCGGGAAAGGCTGTGCTTTGGGGAGGCCAACTCGGGGTCCTCTCCTTGCAGGGGGGTCACAGCCTCTTCCACCTCATTCACTGGCTTTGGGCAAATCGACAATGAGCCCACCCGCAGTCTATAGAATCAGATCAATCCTGTGAGTGTGTCTGGGGGGCCCACACTCCCTTTTCTGGCCCCAGTGGACTCTGGCCAATCTTAGTCCTCGATCTGTTCAGCAAATATTGTTGAGCTGCTTTTTAAGAGCCAGGCAGTCGGGCTGGAGCTACAAATAAAACGGCAGCCCACGGGGGCCCCTGTTCCAGGTCCGAGACGTCAGGAGACCAGTAAGCAGAATCCTGAGGTCCATGCAGCAGGATTCATTCTGTAAAAATAAACAAGCCTAGGGCTGGAGAGAGGGGCTCTAGATTAGGTCAGAAAGGTCTTCCTGGAAGGGCGTGGGGTGAGCAGAGCCCAGAAGGAAGTAGGGACCAGCCCTGTGTCCTGCGAGCTCCCGGCAGACGGCAGGGCTGCAGCCGTGGTTGTGAGGCATCTCTGGGGAGGAGTGGAGGGCCGTGGGGGGACGGGGCAGGAGTGGCAGGGACAGGCCTGGATGTTGGAGGCAGCAGGGGGAGCACCGCTTGGCCACACGGGCAGGGGCTCGGCGGTAGCCACACTGATGTGAGAAGCGGGTTTTGGGGCTAGGAGAGTGATACGTACCACGGTCATCCAGGGGGTCAGAGTAACTCCCACCGACTTCAGCTTCTGTGTTACCCTCCTGAGGGAGCTGTGGCCCGAGTGTCTGTGCCCCTCATCTGTGCTTCTGATTGGTCGCTGCATGAGGACCAGCAGGAAATAATGCTGAAGGAGGCCATGCTTCTCAACCAGAGGTGATTCTGCCCCCCCGGCTGACACTCGACAATGTCTGGGGACATTTGTGGTTGTCACCACTGTGTGTGTGTGCACATGTGCCTGCGCGTGTGTGTATGCGTGTGTGCGTGTGCACGTGTGTGCACTCCTGGCATCTACTGGGTACAGGCCAAGGATGTTCCAAACATTCCTCAGTGCCCAGGTCAGATGCCCCAAACAGGCTCTTCTGGCCCCAGATGTCCCCATTGCCGACTCTAGACCCCAGCTAAACATGGCATGTTCTTTGCTTCATTTAATCTTTATAGGAATCCTATTAAGAATGTGGTTCCCTTTTTATAATTGGGGAAACTGACACTGGGGATGGTGAGCCATTTCCCAAGTGACACAGCTGTTTAGTGGTGGAGCTGGGATTCGAACCTGGGTCTGACCCTGCAGTTTGTGTTTTAGCCAATGCAGGACACTGTGCGGGGACCAGGCAGGTAAGGGGCACTCAGCAGGTGCCTGGAGAGCAAAGAAACCTCTTTATTTTGACTTGAAAGTTCTCTGGGTGCTGCTGCCAGTTTGCTTTTGCCCCAGACATTCCCTGGTGACCCCCTTGATTTGTTCAGTCCCTCGGAAATCATCCAGAACATTCACACCACTGCCCAGCACTCATCAGACACTGGCAAGCCGGGAGTTAAAGACGTCTTGATGTTGGAGTCAAGGAGACCGAGATTGGGCAGCCAAGTCTTACAATCTGTACATGGGAATGAGGGGTTATATTACCAGTGCCGCCCGCCCTGAGTCTTGGGTTTGTAAAGTGTGCTGACGAGTGCCCGTCAGCCTCAGGTCCCTTTCTTAGGAGGCCCCCACCCCTTAGGGAGGTTCCTGGACCCACTACATGGCAGGGCAGGGGGGCCTGATTACCCAGCATGGCGAGAGGATGGTGGGGCGTCTGATTCAATTGCTGTTCCTATGGATCCACTGTGATGGATGTCTGTGGCGGGCCCGTGTGCACGCTTGCCCTGGGGACTTCCTCAGCGCCTTGACGGCAATCCCAGGGGACGCCTCAGCAGGGGCACTGGAGGACCCAAATGTGAGATCCATGAGCATGGTTCCTAATCACACCCCCTCCCTGCCCCTCCCGCCAGCTGCTTCAGGGGCTCCTGTTCATATCATCCCCTCAGCTGTGATTCCCTTGGGCCTACAGGTTCTGAACCAGCCTGAGCCAGAGCAGTGGGTAGGTGGGCTCTGAATGGCATCAACTTACCGGAGACCTGCTTCTTTTATTTATTTTTTTAAAGTTTGCTTATTTGGGGAGAGAGAGAGAGAGGAGAGAGGAGAGAGGAGAGAGAGAGAGAGAGAGAGAGAGAGAGAGAGAGAGAGAGAGAGACAGTGAGAGCGGGAGGGGAAGAGAGAGAGACAGAATCCCAAGCAGGCTCCGAGCTGTGAGCAGAGTGCCTGACGTGGGGCTCAAACCGTGAGATGATGACCTAAGCCGAAATCAAGAGTCGGTGGCTTAATGGACTGAGCCACCCAGATGCCCCAGGAGACCTGCTTCTCAGTGTCTCTCACCCACTTTCCTAACGCTCGGGGCCATTGGTGGATGGGCTGATGGGGACGGTGGGGACAAGACAGCATTCATTAGGCGTATACAGATGGCTCATGGGGACCCCTGCTAGTTTTTCAAGTTCAGCTTTCTCACTGAACTGGGCAGGCCCTGCTCCAGGCATGGGAGCTATTCATTTAAATGAATCCTACAAGGCCTGCCCTCCGTGAGCGTGTGGTCTGTTAAAAGAGCCCCATGTACAGTAAGTACATCAGTGCAGGGCCCCCTGGCTCTTGTCACTGCCCTGCTCACCTGCCCACCTCCCAGGGTTACTCTTGGCTGCTCCCGTCCCCTCTCTTGCCCTCAGCTGAATATTGCTGGCAGGTCTGGCCTCCAGGCGCCTGGCCTCCAGAGCCCTTTCTGCACCCACCACCCACCCTTTTCCCTGTGCCACCATGCCCTGCCCTCTGGGTAGAGGCCTCTGGACGTGCTCCTCAGCCTGGCTGTGAGCTGGCTGTGGGTGGGCCCTTCTGTGCTGCAGGCCTGGCGCTGTGTGCTGAGGGGCAGAGGAGGGCCTGGCGTGGTGTGCGGGGCAAGTGCAGGGTGTGGAGGGAAACCGTGGGTCTGTGGGCAGCAGCCTTTCCTGGAGAAGGCACTGATCCCGGGTATCTGGGCATTGGCCTCACCCACATCAGAGGCTCAGGGGCAAGACCTTGTTGCCATGAGTCTGCGGTGCACGTGGGCAGGTTACAGTGTAAAGAGCCAAGTGTGGACCCCAAGGCTCATTGTTGGGATTTTCAGCCACTCAACATACACTCCTCCTCCTGCCTTAGAGGAGAAACCCTCCCCACCTCAGGATCCTTCTGGAAACTACCAGGGCCTTGGACAAGAGGATAATGAAGATTTTCTGCAGCGACAAAAATGAAACCTGGAACTAATGTATTTTTATCATGTCCAGTGTGGTCTCCCCCACCCACAATCGCGATGCCCCAGCTCATCCTGCCTCCTGCCCCCATCTGCTGCTTGGACTTGGAGGATAAATGAGCTGGGGTGTCCCTGAGAGCTGGCCTGCTGGGCACGTGGAGTCGGGGGCGCTTGGGAAGGGGGGTGGTGCAGAGTCGCATTTTAATAAGAGTTTGATAGTTGCTACCTGCACGGTAACTAATTGCGTGCACCCGTCCAGAGGGCAGACCCCCCGCGTGGTGCTCCATTAACAAATTACTCTTCAGTCCTGAGGGCAGGAGTCTGTGTTCTTGCTGTGATTCTGGAAGCTCGGTGGGGCACAGCCTCACCTTTGGAGTGACAGCTTCCTTGTGCCACCAGCAGGCTGCGGGAGGTTTTACCTCTCACCCTTCCCATGGGTGGGTCGGAAGGGCCGCCCTGGAAGCGGTGTCGGCTTCTGTGCCCTCTTTATCCCCCTCATCTGCTTCAGCCCTTGCCCTCGCCCCTGCCTGAAGAGCCCCCTCCAGAGACCTGGAGGTCTCTGTAGTCAAACACCATTTCCTTAAATAGGGCAACTTGATTCCAACAGATTCTGTCCCTGGAGCGGGAAGGCCGGGACCCACTAAGCCAGAGTGGCAGGTGCGTTATGTGGTGTGGGGTCAGAGGGCACCCTCCAGTGACCCTGAAATCATCCATTTTCCTTGCTCAGTCTCCCTGGGAGACCCACCTGCTTCCCTTCCTACGTGCCCAAGCACAGCCCAAGGGGAAAAATAAAACCTCTTCCTTGCCATTGCCAAGAATTCTTATTGCCAAGAAAGTCCATGCGTGCATTGTAAACTACTGTTTTTGTAGAGGACAAAAATCAGGGTTAAGCCTGGATAGCAGCCTCCCATGAAAATATACCAGGAAAGATGTGAGGCTTTGGTGAAAGGAAACACACACACAGGATCACAGGAAAGGTTTAACAACTAGATTTTGTCTGACAAAGGCTGCCAACTTTCCCTCCCTCCCTCCCTCTCCACCCCACCTAGTTCCCTGTTATCTTTATGGAACATCTCCTTTACTTCCCCATCTTGCTCATGTTCTTGGTTGCAAACAGCAGACCCCACTCCAGCTCGTGGCTCGTTTCAATGACCATGAGCCCGTTGAAGGACTCTGGTGAGCTCACAGAATCCCCTGGGACAGTCCAAGACTTGCCATCACAGGCCATGCACACAGGAGCCCGCCCAGGCCTGGCAATGCCCCCTGCCCCAGCTACTGTGGGCCATGCTACTGCCATGGATGGGGCCCAGGTCACACGTCCTGCAGCTAGGACAGATGCATGGCCCCGCAAATCCAGCGTGAGGTGAGGACCTAAGACCGGGGCTGAGGAGCAGGACAGAGCCATGGACTGAGAAGGGGCTCAGGCAGCCACTGGACTGTCTCATGGTCATCAGTGGAGACCCGCAGTGTGCCACAGGGTGGGAGCACCGGGGGCAGGGGTAGGTGTGGGCTCGTAGGAAAGATGGGCCAAACCAGGGGAACAGAAACATCACAGTAATTTTTCTGGAAGGGAGAAAAACGGAGGTAGTGATGGGCCTTCTCCAGACGGGGTCCAGGGCACCTCCCTGCGGTGTTGCCAGCTAAGCTCACCTGTGGCCCCTCCTGCCATCTGGCCACAGCCACGTGTGCCGGCTCTGATATCCGCATTGCCAGGATCAAGGCCCGTGTGCCTGGCTCAAGCTCATGGCGGTCCTTGGATAAACTTGGTACGTACATGGGGTGGTTTGGGGTCAAGGGGAAGCATTTGGGCCCTGGAATCCCCGAAGCAGCTTAAGTTGAGTAAACCGACCTCTCTTACCCTTGGCTTTCTTGTCAGGAGGTAGGATCGATGAAGGTGTCTATCCCATTGGGTTGGAGATAATGCTTGTCAGGTGTGGAGGACACAGTCTAGCTCACAGCAACTGCTCAGTTAATGCTTGGCTGTTAGGGTGGCATCACCACGCTCATTAGCAATCAACTGATGAATCAATCGCTAAACCATAAAGCCAGACTCTTCCTTAGTGCTTAGCCAGTGCATAGGGACGGGAGAATAGCGTTTGGGCTTTTCTTTTAAGAATCTCTGTTCTGCCATATTTTCATACCTCAGTGTTCTTCATTAACTACATTATCTACTAGTAGTTGGGTATTTATTCTAGGCGCCTTCCCCAGAATGCCGTACTTAATCCTTAGTTTGCGTGTGTGTGTGTGTGTGTGTGTGTGTAAATCAAGTGTCATAGACTTTAAGTATGTTGCCGAGTGTTGTAGCTTCTGTGAGGAATAGCTGGGATTTGAACCCAAATCTGGGTGACCTCCAGTTCTGTGTCATGACCAGTGCCAGGTTGCAGAGCAGCGCTGAGGTGCGGGGGCTGGAGGCCTGGGCTCCGCGTCCGTCTCCGCGTGAGCCAGGGTCCTCACACCCAGCAGGTGTGTCCCGAGGAGGGCCCAGCAGCATCCATTTTTGCCGTCAGACAAAGAATGTGCCTGGTGTTTCCCCCAGAACCTTCTTGGGAAATTATGCCTAAAGGAGGCAATTCCTTGTAAATTCAGCCGCCACCGAAAGCAGAGAGGACTCGGTTTTCCAGAATGGCAGAACCAGCCGCCGATCCATTTTTATTTGCTTCTTGTTCATTTTGCATTTTCTTCTCTCCCCATAATCTTTTCTCCCCCATGTGATAAGATTTTCATCTGACTGTCTATTTAACATACCGATGCTTCTCGCAGAAACCGCCGTCTATTGTTCCTTGGAGTGGGGATTCATTAGTCTTTGCCGGAGAGGGGCTGTGTGCTGTGGCTTCGGTGCCTCCTTTGTAGGTTTGAGATTAATTCCTGCTGTGGTCATGTTCATTGGGATAATTTTATCAAGATTTTCTTTCTTTTGCTTTTATTACTTGCTTTCTTGGTTACTTTATTAAATTCTAAAATGTCTTATTAAAACCACTTCTTTTCTCATGACAAAAGTGTAACTTTTAAACTTGGCTTGAAAAAATTTGCAAACCAGACACTTCCTGCCCCTCCCCCCCCCGCCCCGGGGGGGGGGGGGGGGGCAGGGCCGGCCTGGGACATGGGTCAGGGAAGGCTCTCACCTGTTTGCTCTAAACGTTTGTGCATGGTTTTCGTTATTTATACTCATCACAGACTATTTCTCTGAATTGCTTTAAGCAGTGAAGGAAGACTTCTGGACGTGGTAATGTTAATTTTTAAATTTTCTCATAAATTTATCTTAAAAGCAGTCGGCAGATATAGACATGTAACAAGTCTTTTGTGAAATAAACTTCTAGAACTCCACATTAAAAAAATTGACAGATGGCAATCCCTCCAGTGAAAATAATGTGGCTATCAAAGCTGCACAGAATTCAGGAATATGCTTTAATGGAGATTTTTAAGGCCACTTGGCCTAACTGCAGTTTACAGCCCAAGTGGGAATCTGTCTGGGTTCTGTTGGAGTATCCAAAGGTGCAGAGATAAGCCGTATTCACACTGTGGAGCGAGACTTAATGCCAGCAAATGACTTCCATGTCGGCCATCACCAGAAACCATCTGGAAGGACAATTTATGAAAACCTGGCCTTTTGTGACTTACATGGTGCCTGGTCTTTTGAAAAAGGACTGTCAGGGCAGGACTGATTTGGTGCCCACCATGAGTTAGTTTCTCACCTGGACAGGTGTCTGTCTCTTGCAGGTGGGCAGGTAAGTTGGCTTGCTGGCCTTGCGAGGCAGGGCACCTATGGGTGGAAGCCAATGGGTGTGGAGAGCGACCTCTGGTGGTGGAGGAACCTTCCTGTGTTCACAGGCCTCCCCACCCCCCATTCTCCAGGGCTCTGTGCCTCTCCTGGTCCCAAATAGAAGTGCTTTCTTGAAGCTACAATAGCCAGAACACCCCACATCCTCTGCATCGTCCCTACCCCCTGCTCCCCCACTCACATGTCAGATGTGTTTCTTAGATACGGATCTAAAATTAATGCTCTCCAGCTCGGTTCCTCAGGGGAAAAGTGGGATAATCAGCAAATGTCAAAATGTTTTCTCCAAATTTCTAAATGAATGGAAAATAAAACAATGTAATCCCCCTCCCTCAGGAATTACCTGGCCACCGTTTTCCCACAGATTTGACAAGACTATTTTCTGTTCCCCTGAGTGAATCCAGTTGGGAATATTTTATGCTGCGGATCTCGGAGCTCCGAGGAGAGACACTGCCCTTTTGGAAAGAGGGGGTCCTGAGCACAAGGGTTCTAGGGCAGTGTCCTCGGGTTCCGGGCAGCTTTCTGAGCCATGAAGTCTGGGAGGCGCCTGGCCACACACCCAGAAATGGGCTCCTTCTCTGGGTAGTGCCGGTTAACCTCCAGAATCTAGTGTAACTGGAAATCTTTATTGGAATTACCCAAGCCATTACCCGCTCACTGTATTAGCTCTGCCCTCGAGCACTCTTGACTGCGTATCATGGGGATGGAGTGCTTTGTCAATTGGAACTCAAGCCTCCCGATCTTAATTAGAGATGTGCCAAAGTACCTGAATTTAATGGAGAAGGTTGGAAGACAGTTCTCTCTCCACCCCTCTTGCATTTAATGACTTCATTACTGATTACTGTCCACAGCCATGCAGAAATTAAATATGCTCTGCAGAGAAGCACAGAGGTTGACGTGCAACCGCTTCTGCGCGGCACGTTCTGTGTGCAGCTCTGCGCTCTTTGCAAAACGGGGAGAGCCGAGATGTCAGCATTTTGCCCTGCCGTCCCCCCGCCCATGCTCCGCCCAGCAGCCTGGCCTCGAACACCCGCGAGGGGCTGATGCCCCTGATACCTGAGGTGCGGAGAATGCATTATTCATGCACTCGCTCCCATCCGCAGATAATTCAATATTCTGCTCTCAATAATCTTTTCCAGCGTTATCTGTATTCATCCTCTCGTTTTGTAAAGAAGGCTGCTAAGTAATTGTTAAATATCTCTCCTGCTCCCTGAATAAATTGGAGATACGGAAAAATAATAGGGGTATGATTGCACCATGTTCATTGGGTCGCGTCTGCCCTGAGTCAGTGGTGCGGTCACTGCAGATGGAACAGCGGCCTTGTAGGGACTGCAGAGAAGGGCCCAAGTCACAGCTCTTTCTCCCCCTGGAAGATTTCCGCCGACATCTGTCCCTCTTAACTCAAACACGGCACCCTGCCCTGGCGACACCAGCTCTTACCAGCGGTGGCTTCTTTTCCACCAAAAACCAGGTGGTGGTCCCATTCACGTGGAAGCTCTGCCAGCCTCATTCTCTTATTTAAGCTAAACATTTCCGTCGGAGGCAGGAACATTGTAACTATTACATCCGTCTGCTTTGCAAAACGGATTCACAGGTTCAGATTTCCCCAGTCCAAGCAACGGCTTGTGAGCACAGTAAATACAGCTGGAGGGAACTGTTTGTGTAACACTTGCTTGGAAGGAATAAATAGCACTGGGTTCCGCGAAGAAAGGTAAAGAGCTCCCAGGCTTCCACAGAGGAGAGAGGAGCCAGGAAAACGGTGACTCTTTCCTGGAAAATTCACCGGAAAAGAAGGAGTCGCTTTCTCTTTTACGCTGAAAGAAAACATTCAGGGGGAGCGGCTGATGCCGGGGTGCTGGGCTTGCCCGCTGTTCCTCAGGAAGCCAGGCGCCGGCTGAACTTGAGGGCTGGGCAGGCGGCTGAGCACGGGGCTCCCAGCGGGCAAGAAGCTGGTGTTTCCGGAGGGCAGAGCCGCTGGTCCGGGTGTGTGGGCGGGGTGGGTGGCGCAGGGCCGGGTGGCGGGTCAAGGGTGTCGGCTCGTGGGGAGTCCTGACCACCTGCTCCTCTGGGCCCCTCTCCGGTCAAGGTGAGGTGCTGAGCTCCTGCTTGCCATCAGCCCTGGGTGGCCGCAGGTAAGTTCGGGACACCACACTTCTCATCCTGAGAGCTCCGTCTGAGGCCACACGGCCACAGGTATTTATAAGCACGTGTGTCTCTTGAGTAAGTACCTGTGGAAGTCAGCTCTACCTTCGTTCTGGCTTCGCGGTCACATTCAGTCGGCCGTTCGCACAGGTTCCCGCCCTTCCCGTTGGCGGCACAGCATGGCGCTTCTCTTCTTCTGTGGTTGGACATCGGTCTCTTCCCAACCTTTCCTTCTCTCGGTCTCTGACGTAGTGTCTTCTGACACATCACGTCCTTCTTTCCTTGCGGCCGGCAGACTTCATTTGCATCCCGATCTTCAGGGTCACCGCTCACTCCCTTGACATCTTTTTGTTTTAGAGCCTGTCACATCAGCGCGGACGCAAGCCTCCCGCGGCCTCCAGAGATCTTTGACAGTGCTGTAGACGCCTCAACCCACCTGATGTGTGGAATCTGCTCCCTGACGAATTAACTTCCTCCCCAGCCTCCGAGAGCCTTCAAGGAAGTATGGTCTCAGCTCTTCATTCACCCTGGCCCAGACTCTCTCTCTGGGGCCGACGAACACAGAGCACTGGTTTAGACCAGTGGTTCTCGACCAGGGGGCTGTCCCCTCCCCACGGGACACCTGGGGATGTCTGCAGGCATCTAGGGGGTGGAGGCCAGGGAGGCTGCTGACCATCCCACGGTGCGCAGCCCCCATCACAGAGAATCACTCAGGCTGGAAGTCTGTCGTGCCGAGGCAGAGGAACCCTAGGTCGTAACACAGCGGTGGTCAGGGTTTGCCTTCTCCTGGCAATATGACCTCGGCCAGAAAACAGATCCCTACAGCTCTTACCTTGCGTGCTTCCGCAGGGATTAAAGGAAGTCATGTTTATAAAGTGCTTGGCAGAGTCATTCCTGGCACGTGGAAACACGCAAGTCCGGGGTGCTGTTGTCGATTTTCCTGGGCTTCGTAAAACCCAAGCGCCGTACCCTAACCTCTCCCGAGGGCTGGTCTCCTGTTCTTCATCTGCTCAAAGCCCTTGCTTGGCTCCTTGCGCTACCCTGCTTCACACCAGGACTGTACAGTGCCCCCTGGCGGGGCTCCCCCAGCCCGGCCCGCACTGCCAGCATCTGCACCGGCGCTCTGCTGTTTGGGCCCTTCCCTGAGTGTGTGCCTCTGTCTCTCGTCCCCAAGGACGTCGCCATGTGCCTCAGGACCTCCCTCACCCAGGCCCGCCTCTCTACCGCGGTCGGTGCGGGGGAGGGGGAGGACTGGTGTGGGAAGGGGTTCAGTGTGCAGGGCCAGGGGCCATCTGTTCATCCCTCTCCTGAGTGCCCACTAAGCCTGACCCGGGCACTGGGACGGGGCCTGCCCTTCTCACATCCGTGCTCGAGGGTCTTGGGAACAGGATGTAGGGGTGTGCGAGGAGCATGAGGGTCCCTCTTCCCTTCTTCTGAGTCTTCCCCAAGGCGGTGGCTTCTCGCCTGGTGGAAAGACATGTCAGGGGGATTTAAGGGGCACCTTGTTAAAAGATATTAATGACCCTCGAATGTCTAATATTGCCTCATACTTGGAAATGAACTCGGGGGCAGAAAAGCTGCCTCTGTTATCTGGTACTTAGAGTGAGAGTCAAAGGCCATATACTTGTAGAAAGTCCTTTCCTTCGTGCTGAGGGCTTCCATTTGGCCCAGTGGACGGGTCTCAGATGCCTCTGCCCCTGCCCTCTGACTGTCCTCAGGACCCTCTTGCTCTGGTGCATTCCAGCAGCTCCTCGGTCTCCGCTCACTTGTCACCTCCTGTCACAGGCTTACCTGAGCATCTTATAGAAAGTCGCCTTTTTTCAATCACTCTGGTTCTGGTTAGGACATTGTCGCCATCTTAAAATACCTTGTTGATCTGTCCACTTGTATTCTCTGCGAGCTCTGCCGTGGAGGCAGGTCTGTGTATCCTGTTCATTCATCGGTGTAGCCAAAGGACGTAGCTGAGCCTCTGGCCCCCAGTAGGTGCTCAGGAACTATTTAGTGAATGCATGGCATGAGTGGATGGGAGGTTCTCCTTCTGCCCATGGAGAAGGAGGGAACGGGGAAAGGCAGCAAGATGTGGCATCGTAATGCCTTCCTGAGGGTTCCCTTTGATGCAGGCTGGGACCAGGGCAGCATGGTGACACCTTCCAGGTCAATGGTATTCTTCTTGGATTCTACAGGCCAGTGGTCTCTGTAGCCAGGACTCTGAAGACCACAAATAATAAAAATGTGGTTGGGTCCTTGGAGCCGTTCCCTGCTCAGTATGTGTGGACATTATTCCCCGGCCCTGGGTTGAGCACCTGCTGTGCAAGGGCCTGGACCACGGTCACAAGGAGCAGCGGTGCCTGTTGTCAGACCTGGTGGGCTGGCAGGAGGAGAACGAAGTTGGAAAAATGGCAGCCACGCGTGACAGTCTGTGGGAAGTGGTAAGGGACACAGAATGTGGCCGCAGGCATGGGGCTCTGTTTGCATCCGACCCAGGCTCCTCCGTGGGACCATTTATTATGTGGGTTGCTAGAAAGAGCCCTGTCATCCCTAGTGCAAGATGAGTCCCAGCAACATACCTGTAGGGATCTCAGCTTTGATAAGGATGTCCACATTTGTTGTTCATTTCCTGCCTCCTGACGCCTCAGCCTCTGAGCTGCCCCAGGAACCTGCCCCACCGATTTCCCTGCCCTGCACTTCCTTGCTCTTTAGCTGACCTTTAGTGCTATTCGGATCCCTGCACCTGCGCTGTGTGCCCACCTGCCCTGTCGTGGTTGTATGAGCCACACCCCGCTCTCCTGCTCTCCGTTGGCCGGGACGGGGCATTTTTAGAAGATAGTTTGTCCATGTGGGATTGTACACAGGCTCATAACGTGCCTTCCCTGGGTGACCCCTCGGTATCTGCACCCTGTTCTTGAGGGTCATGTTAGTTAATGGCATTAGCAGGGTTTGAAGTCCAGAGCCAGAGGTGAAGTGTGGAGCAGGCTACAGAAAACGCTGCAGACTTTGGGCTTTCACAGCCCTGGGTTGAATCCTGGACCACCATTCACCAGCTCTGTGGCCGGGCCAAGCACTTCCCTTCACTGGGCCAGTGTTTCCACCTGTAAGATACAGATAATACCAGTATTGCACACGGCTCTTAGAATGCAAGCCACGTGGCTGAGGCTGGGTCTTGCCTGCCCAACATTGCTTCCATCGCTGCTAGTAGGACCCCCACCCTTTCCTGTGCAGAGTGCATTTCATTTGGATCAATCTCCCCACCTCCCTTTGGGGATGGGCACCTTGGCCAAGCCAAGCTCAGGATACTCACATGACCTAGACTAACCAATCAGCTTGGGAAACACACACACACGCACACGCACACATGCACACACATATGCACACACATACACGCACACACACACACAGCCAGGACTAATCAGTCAGCTCAGGGAGGCAAGCATACGTGGCCAGGTCTGACCAGATCAGCACAGGGTAACTCAGATGACCCAGACTAGACAATCAGCTCAGGGAAACACATACGTGACCAGGGCCACTCACTTTAGCTCCAGGATGCACACCTGACCGGGTGGTCCTGTCTCCCCGCGAGTGATCAGTCACTCTCCATCCCAGGAGGAAGGCTGCACCCTTGGGCAATTCTTAGAGCACATAGCCTTCCATGAGCTGGAATCTGGGAGATTTCTGGGTGTATGTGAAGTTTATTTCCATTTCACCCATGCTAGTGGGAGAGTTCCTGTAACTGACCGCTGACAACAGGTGCCCAGTGCCTGGCACGGAGTGGACGTTGGGTGTTTCGAGACGGGAGTCGCCCCCCCAGGCTCTGGGGAGACAAACCAGTAGTTTCCTGCTCCCCTGCCGGACGAGCGGCAGCTGGCTGTGGATGGGCACAAGGGTCCTTCACGTCCGTCGTGAAGACCACCACCTTCTGAGACGTCCGGGGGAAACAAAAGGTGCCTGTTGCTAGCCCTCAGTGCTCAGCCTGTTAACTGAAGGAAAATGCATTTCTTTAGTGCTGCTCTGAGAGAGCTTTCCTTCTGGTTGGTAATTCCCTAGCACCCAATAGATGCTAATGAAAACGCACTTTCATTGCCAATTCCTCGTGTAATTCATTCCTTTTCAGCAACAGACAGGAGGGTGTTTTATCCATGGATTGCAAGCAAAGAGAGGCTTTGCCTCTGTAGCAAAGAGACTTCACTACTCATATGAGTGTGACTACATCTTGATGTAACTCGAGTCAGCGTTTTAGGGTCAGAGTGTATCGAGTACCCCCACAAGCGTTGGTCTTGGGGGCAGGAGCCGTCTTTCTGACGAACTAAACAAAAGTCAAGCTAGTTAAGCCCCTTGTTGAGTACGTGACAATCCGTAATCTCTCAGAATTTCAGGAACCTAAGTAGATGGAGTGAGGCACACACCGGCTTCCATGGTCTTGTTTCCTGGAGCTTGCCAGTCGAGCATCCCATAGCTGACGGTCCCAAGCCACGCCCTTCAAGACTAAGGCACAATCTGTCATTACCTCATTACTCAGCGGTGTCTTATTTATTCCAGCACGGCTCTGCAGAGCCCATGAGAAAACATGTTCTTCTCCCCCCATAGAGCGCTGCCTCCGCCTGGTGAAAATGGTGTGTTTCCAATCAAAGAGCTCACAAATCAATTATCCCCGGAGCGATGAAAACGCTTGGAGGTCACTGTAGACGGAGCCGAAGGAAGCAAATCTGATGCGTCTCTCCTCGGTTCATTAGCTCTGCGTGTTTGCATCCTCACAGACTCCTTGCTGGACGACAGCCTCCAACCTTTTCCAGGCAGCCACTGCTTGTGATTTGCCTGAAGTCTCATGACTGCTGATGAGAGACGTCAGAGACTGGCCAGCCAAGGGCACCTCTCCTAGGTCATAGTGGGGAGCACATTGGAGCTCCGCTTGTAGGTACAGGCAAGAGCCGGGGGGCCTGGCCACGACTGGGCTGGCCTGACCCACGGGTCTTGTCTTTAGTCTCATCCTTCTGGGGCCCCTCAATGCTGGGTGTGTCTCCTGTTACTCCCAGTTGTCTCGGTGTGTGAATGGAAGTCTCAGGCATTTATCCAGGCTGAGTGTTGTGTCAGGGACAGATTAAGCACGTACTGGGGGGCGTGTCTTAGCAAGAGCAGTGGAGGTGCTTGGGTGTCGTAGTAGGTGGACCGCGTGCTGAGGAACACAGGGGCCCCGCTCAGACCGGCTGGGGTCTTGTCTGCCTCTGTTTCTCACTAGGAGTGACTTGGTGTCTCCGTACATTCAGTCTGCTCTAACCAAATGCCACAGGATGAGTTACAGATAAGAAGCAGACGCTCTGAACAGTTGTGGAACTTGTGTGGTCCGAGATCGTGGCACCAGCGGGTTTGGTGTTTGATGAGGACCTGCTTCCTGGTTCCTAGATGGCTGTCTTCTTGCTGTGTCTCACATGGTGGAGGGTGTCAGAGACCTCTCTGGGGTCTCTTTTATAATGGCACTGGGCCCATTCATGAGGGCCCCACCCCCCTGACCTAACCACCTCCCGGAGTCCCCACCTCCTAACACTGTCACCTTATGCATTAGCATTTCTGTGTATGCATTTGTGGGGGTCATTTGGGGGGACACAAACATTCGGCCCGCAGCACCTGGGAAAGTTACTGACCCCTGTCTCTGTTTCTCATCTGTGAATGAAGTGACGATACTGTCTAACTCTCGGACTTGCTGTGAGAGCCGGGAATTTAACGCATGTAAGCTGTGCAGCGAGTGCATGGCACACAGTCAGAAATGCCAGCCTTTATTTTTCATAGCTCATGGACTGAAATATGGAATTGCAATCTTGACAGAAGAGGAAAAAAAACATTAATATTTCAAGAACCTTACCATGTTGGGGGCCTGGGGGGCTCAGGTGTTTAAGCGTCCGATTTCAGCACAGGTCATGATCGTGCAGTCTGTGGGTTCAAGCCCCGCGTCGGGCTCTGTGCTGACAGCTGAGCCTGGAGCCTGCTTGGATTCTGTGTCTCCCTCTCTCTCTCTGCCCCTCCCCTGCTCTCACTCTGTCTCTGTCTCTCTCTCTCTCTCAAAAAATGAATAAATGTTAAGAAAAAAAGAACCTTACCATTGATGATAGACACTAAAAATGAATGTTCATTATACCTCCAATGATGAGGCACACCTATGGATCTCAGATCTCGCGAGGCCCCCAGCTCTTCGGGAATAGTCCATTTGCATAAAGTGGGGTCCTCTTCATGCCTGGGTGCTTGCCCTAGGGAGACAGTAAGGCTGAGAAATTATTAATCTACCCCGACCCAACTTCGTTCGTGGGCAGAGTCCAGAGGGTGAAGAGTGAGTGAATGTTGTAGACGTTTGCAGTCTTGGTGATCTGCTCATAAACATGGTGGTTTATTAGAATCTAGGATGCTGGATTTGATAACAGCCGCGGTAGGGAACCTCCTCTCCGAGAGGTTCCAGAATGCCCCTTGGGGCTGGTAATGATGTGCAGAACCAGTCTGTCTCCCCTGGAAGGGAAAAGGCTGGTGCACAGTGAAGTTTAGAAACAAAAACAAACTCAAACACCCCTTCCTCAAGACCCGAGATCCCAGCCGCATGCGATGCGAGGCATCGCAGAGGCCCAGCCGGTCTTGGGGGAAACTCGTCCAATGCTCAGTCCTGCTTGGTGGCAGGGACTCTGCAGAGATTCACTGACGTCCTACTCCAATTGCAAAGCCGTGGCTCGTGGCCCACGATCAAAGGGCTGCTGGGTTCACATAGCTGCAAGGCAGTCCAAAAGGGTGGAGAATTCTAGAACGTGGGAGAATTGGCGATGGAGGCGGGTGAAAATGTGAGCGACTGAGATTTATCATCGAAGAGATCTGACGTATGCTAGAAGTTGGCTTTGGAAGGGGCCGGAGATCAAGGTATCACTTGCCCGTTTCCTGGTGATTTTATTTGTCACAAAAGAAATGAAATACAGTCATCACTTGGGAATTGTGAATGAGGTTGGGGCCCTCTGTTTAGGAATGGGAGCACACTGAGGGACAGGATGTTGGGAAGGAAAGTGGCTCTATTTCTCCCAATACAGTGCCTTTCCTCAAGCCAAGGAGTCTCCCCTGGTTTTCTGAATAGATAAGAATGGTTTGTAATTCACATATGGTCAAGGGTTTCTGGAATGCTTGAGGATGCTTGAAAAAGGATTTCAGTTGACTTAGCATTGCTTTGCCCAAGTTGCACATGCCATATTCCTTAGCCAGTTCCTTTCTTTATACAGAGGTTAACTTCCCAACTGGCAGGTAGGGATTATCACAGTCCAAATGTGGCGGTTTCTGTATAATATTTGCCTCTGGGTGCCCCTGTGAAACAGCTAAAAATAGGGACTTTTAGAGAGAGAGAAGTCATCAACTGGGAAAGCTAAGGGCTGGAGGTGACCTCAAAACCTAGGGAGATAAGCTTTGCTGTGGGCTGAGGCAGCTGGGAACCTGCGAGGAATTTCCAAGAAGTTAATTCTACAGAGGTCTTCAGTTATCTACACTGCTATTTCTCTAACTTCCACCGGAAGAAATGTTTTCTTGCTAAAAAGTCACCAGCATTTGCAAATAATGACTGTTTTTCCCAGCCCTTCCTGCACGTGTGGCCCCCACGCACCCTGGGAGGTAAAGAGGACAGGTTTTATTGCCCTGTGAAGATCAAGAAGGAAGGCATGATGCGGCTGTCTGGTTGAGCCAGAACTCATACCCGCCTCTCCTAACTGTCGAATGCCTGAAAACTTCTTCCTCTCGTGTATAATCGATTTCTGTTTTCCACGTGCTACGGAAACACTACACTGTGTCTTCCATGGTCCTTGTTGGCGAAACCTCCAACGTCCGAATTTAGAAAAAAAAAAAGGTAAATTGAGAGAGATGTTCCACTTAACAGAAAGATTTTCTCCCCTTCTCGAAAGAATTTGTCCTTTCTTTACATTAAAAAAAATGTTGCGAATTGTCCTTCGATTTGCAAAAAACGTGGCATAGCTTTTCAGAGCACGTCCGTTTGGTAGAGTGAGGCACAAGAGAACAGAACTCACGCCTCTCGGGGAATTCCTGAATGTGCCCTCAGCCTTTTAACTACTCCAGGGCGCCTGTGTGGGTTTACGGGTCGGTCTGTGTGGTTGGCGGCCTGCGCCCCCCGCGGCAGGTGCAGGCACACACCGACCCCACACGACACGCCCGCGTGCATCCCCAGTTGCCTCACTGGTGAACTCTAATGTGGTCTCTCAGCTCCCGTCCTGGATTTCAGCAGCTCTCTGAGAAAACCAGACAGACGGGGGTGCTCCTGGCAGGCTGGGCATAAATGAGCTCTCCACGTTTAGCTGAAGGGATCTCTTGCTGCCCAACACCCGTTACTTCCTGCCAGTCTCTCTACAAACATGCGCTGGTGTACCTCCGTACACACACATGCACGCACAGGCTTGCTTCAGGTAAACAAACAAACACGAAGCCTTCCTCCTAATTGCCTGAGCAAATCCGAGAGCCTTATGGTGAATCGTTGTGTCAATAATCATCCCTGCCACATCAATATTCATCCTCTTCTCTCCGGATGGTTTCCGTAACCGAGAGTCTACCTTTGTTAAATCTGGAGTAGTCGTTTCCGGCTGGCGGTGATTTTGCCCCTCCCCTGAAGACACCTGGCGATGTTTGGAGACATTTTTGCTTGTCTCAACGTTGGGGGCTCGCTACCGGCAATGTAGTAGGGAGACGCGAAGGATCCTGCTTAACATGCTACGGTGCACAGAACGGCCCCACAGCAGAGAGCTGTCTACCCCAAATGTCAGGAGTGCCAGGGAAGAGGAATCCTGGGTCATAGGGGGGAACGCAGCATAAACGTGAGATAACAGTTCGTCCTAATGAGTGACCCTGGCCCAGAATTTGTGGCTAGCTAGCACTGGGAACTTTCCTTGGAAAACCGGAAGAGGGGAAACCCGTCACACGCACAGTGATACACGGGCATTTTAGAAACAGCAATGGCAGTGGCAGCCACGGAAGCTTCCCCTTTTAATTAAAGAGTACAGCCCAGGGGCGCCTGGGTGGCGCAGTCGGTTAAGCGTCCGACTTCAGCCAGGTCACGATCTCGCGGTCTGTGGGTTCGAGCCCCGCGTCAGGCTCTGGGCTGATGGCTCGGAGCCTGGAGCCTGTTTCCGATTCTGTGTCTCCCTCTCTCTCTGCCCCTCGCCCGTTCATGCTCTGTCTCTCTCTGTCCCAAAAATAAATAAAAAAAAAAAAATAAAAAAAAAATAAAGAGTACAGCCGGTGAGCATGGCACCACGACTTCTGAGTTACAGCCCCCTCCAAGTGGCTCATTCCCTGCGCAGCCAGGCCGGCAGAGGGCACCCCTCTGATGACGTCCTGCCCATGGTTGAGGGACAGGCAAGCAGTCCGTTGGTCTTTCTGAAACACTTTCCCTTCTGTTATAAAGAGGTTGCGTTGTTGAAAAGAGACCCTTGCTGTTTGTGGTGCTATTAATAATTCTCCCCTGGTGACATCACCCATGTGGCCAGAGAAACGAGGTTTCCGTGACTGCATCACCACAGAGCTCCTGCTGGATCGGGAGGAGGGATGGAGATGGTGAGGTGGGGAGGCTGGAAGTGTCTGCCTGGGCAGCGAAGAGGGGACTGGTTTCATTGCTCATCAGGAAGGCGTTGGAACAGGAGAGAGACTGAGCATCTCCGGAAGCAGAAGCCGCCTTTGGCTTGCAAAAGTGTGACATACAATTCTCCATGGAACAGGCAAGCTATATTTAGCTTGGTTTTGGAAAGGGTAGGAAAAGGATATGTTTAAATAAAAGTTTGGACAGCTTGTATACCAAAACCCATCACCCTCCATGTACACATATCTCTACGAGCTGAGGGAAGGAAGCCTTCATCCAATGGCTCCCTTAAATGGTGGCGTCTGTTTCTGTTTCCATCTCGGAAACCCCGAACACAGCCGTTCTCATTAACACAGATTTTAATGGGAGATATTTGTCTCCAGCACTCAGTCGTTTCCACTTGCCTGAGACCGCCATTTAAAACAACAAGTATAATAGCATCTTTGAGCTTTTTAATTAAAAATTAATTAGGAGGTTTAAGAACAAACTCATTGGGGGTTACTGTACAATAGCATGTTTACAGAATTAGGTCTGGGCTTTTTGTTCTGGCTAAGTGTTTCCATCAATTCTCTGTCTATTAAATGTAATTACGTATGATGCTTCCTCAAAATTATAATGTCGCATTTAAAAAGCAGCTGGGAAAAAGTCTGTAATTTTAAGTTTGGGATGAGGGTAACTATGGAAATTCAAATACAGGCACCTGTGACTGGGTGGTGGGGGAGTCACGGCCAAGAATCGAACAGCAGAGTTTCAATCACGGAGGGCATTCGGAACACCTTTGTCCCTGTTGGTCTCACCTTCCTGCTTCTGCTAGGATGCTTCCTTGGGGAACACCAGCACAGGCTAGATGTGTGCTGCAGAAGGACAAGAATGAATGGAAAGAAGGAATGTTCTCGCACACGTCCTTGGCATGTATTTTCGCACTTACTGCTTTTTAATGAGAGGTATTCGTCGATTAAACGCTCGCTTTTGACATTGGCCCTTTAAATGCATGTGCTTCCAGAATAACCTTCATTTTCTCAGTCTGGAAACAGCACTTTTAAACACTTTGGAAGCAGGCTCTATAGTCCGTTCTTTTTCAGAGCGTAGCTCTTGAACAGGTAGCATTTGCTGGGAGGGTTTTAATGTGTTGGTGTGCAGGTACTCAGGCTTCAGGATGAGGAAGTCCAGACAGTTCCTCCCCCTCCCGTTCATTAACGGACTCTGTGGCGGTGGCCCAGCACGTTGGATTCCACCTGCTTAATCACCTCTGTTAAAAATGGATGGAACGGTGTCATATCTCGAGATTGTATGCAATAACTAAAAAATAGTGCTTCTTGGAGAGGAATGCCAGGTCTGGTCCTGTGGCCGACCCCCTTCTCCAAGCCCGGGGTGTGCATGGGAGCAGTTAGTTCACATCTAACTAGAACAGAGATTTAAGAAGCTTGCAGTGGTGGGGCTCCCCAGTGGTTGGCAAAATAAAACCTAGATCAGAGTGACCTCTGAACACTCCCATGCTCCTGGCAGATGTACGAGGCACAGGACGTCACTTGCTGGGAGAGCCCGCCAAGATGGCCCTCTTCTCCTTGTGTAAAGGCACCTGTGGCCCAGCAATGCCCTCCATTTTCAGACGGAGGGGGAATGCCCTGCAGGTAGTCCCTGGACTTGGGGACACCGGACATGCTTCTGTTGGCCGCACCCTGACTCGGCTGTGCTGACAGAGCTCATCTTGGAAATACAGTCCTTCCGCAGGCCTTCTCTGAAGAATGCAACTCTTCCCTGTGATTTCTCTTCAGCGGTTGTATTTTTGGAGCGTGTTTCTTGATGGGAGACGTGCCGGGATCTGTAAGGAAGGATGCTGATGCTCTGGTGTCGCTCCTGGTCATTGGAGTGGCTGGCGGGGACGCACATCAGTGGGAACGGTTGGGCTTACCGTGATGTCCCCCGCCTCCGTGCTGCCTGGTCTCCCTCTGGCCGAGAGGAGGGGCGGTCTCTCTTCCTTCTCCAGACTTCTTAAGCTCTCCCTGGTGACTGCTGAGGCAGCAGATCCCTTTGAGGGGGGACTCTAATAGGGGAAAATAGACTATTTCTCTTGCCACATTCATATAGTATTGGGAGCATTAGAAAAAAGGTCTAAATTATTTTCAAGGCTTGGGGGGTTGCTACTGCAGTGTGGCGGTGTTACCTTCTTTTTGTTTCTTTCCTCCAGAGCATAGTTAAAAATCTGAATTCGAATTTTTGTGGCATGTTCTCACTGTGTATCCTGATGATCAGATTTCAACTACGAGATGATATTTATCACATATGCCTCACTTTAAGAACTGTCTTTTTTAAATCATTCCTCAGAAGATGGGAGTGACTTTGTGTTTCAGGTTTTCAAATGCCTTTCATCTCATGCAGCTCTCTCCCTATTTTGAATAACACAGTTTTGACTCAGGAAGACACTTCAGGCTGAAAGAGCCTCATTCAGTCCCAGCTTGGGTGCTTGTCGAGGGAGCACATGTCAGGATTGGTAGCGGAGGGTTTTTTTTTTTTTTCAAAGCAATAAAGACGACTTAGCACAGATTTGGCAATTATCCCATGAGGTGGGACCTCACATCTCCAAGCCTTGTGTGTTATTGGACACAGGTCTGTCAAGAACCACTTTAAAAAGCAGCACAGGAGTAGTTACTCTGGAGCTCATGTGATTTACACGTATCAGAAAAAGAAAAAAGAAAAGCAAACCGTCCTTGTGTCACACAAATACGCACTTGGACTAGGAAGCAATTTCCAGAAACACATTCATGTGTGGAATCAAAAAGTGCTTAATTGCAAACATCTGAGATGAAAGGAAAAATGAGATACTTGGAAAAGTATGCTAGATGATTCAGATGGGCGCCCTGGAGATGGCAGAGACACTGATGGGAGAGACGTGCGCGGGGTCTGAATGAAGTCATCTCATCAGACGCGAGATGGAGAAATTAATGTTTCCACGTTGATACTTTCTATGGGATAAAAATGTGTATACGTGCTTAAGTTAATAACCTAAATATTATTAATAGACATTGGACTTCTTCATCTTATTCAAGGAGTTTTTTTTCATTCAGTTTGGTCAGAATCTACTTCGGGATTACCTCTTACTGGAAAAACAGCACCATGTATCTGGGCACATGTATTGTTGATTTTGCTTTTGGACCTTGGAATGAGGCTCGCGGTTGGGAAGTATTGGGGGAGGTGGAGAGAACTGCCCGTCGTTAACACCGGTGCGTGGTACATCCACAGGTCACGTACATAGTCCTGATTAAGTCGGCAAACCTTGGAGTGTGCTTATAACAGTAATTTTCAGTGTTTCGTAAACATCAGAATGGTCGGTGGAGTTTATTAAAAATATAGATTTTGGGGGCCGCCTGGGTGGCTCAGTCAGTTAAGTGTCCCACTCTTGATTTCAGCTCAGGTCATGATGCTGGAGTTGTGGGATCGAGCCCCGTGTTGGGTTCCGCGCTGAGAGCAGAGCCTGCTTGGGATTCTCTCTCTCCCTCTCTCTGCCCCTCCCCAGCTTGTGTTCTTTCTGTCTCTCAAAAGAAAAAACATTAAAAAAAAAAAAGAACGGAAAGAAACACAGATTTTTGGTCATCATCTCCCAGAGGGCTGGAGTAGGGCCAGGAATCTGAACTGGGGACATTTGGATGTCACCATCACGCTGAGGCCTGGAGAGGTGTTCCAGGGGGGCGATTCGATCCAGCATCAAGAGGAGGCGTGGGTGATGGAGCTCCACGTGGAAAGTAGAGCGAAGGGGCTGGGTCTCTATGTGCGTGTGAGGAATCAGCTGTACCCAGGCAGGTCCAGTCTCCACCCTCAGCCTCAGGGATGTCATCTTGAGGCCCCTGGAAGGTTCTACCCGGCAGGAGCATCCTCGTTTGGTGGGAGCTTTGGCCACTCGACAGTCCAGCAGTGTGATTTATGACGGGGTCTTTAGGACCCATCATATCAGTTCTGATCAGTTCTGATCTCAGCCAAGTGGGCAGGACGTGGTCAAGCCCCAGTTAAGATTCTGGAAAACAAAGGCTTGGGTGAGCTTCCTGGATGAGCCACGCTCTGCAGTGCTGTCGCACACGGAAGCCGGGAGGAAGTGATACCGTCCAGGACTCCACGGGGAGTGGCTGGAAGTTCGTACGTGGACCCTCCCAGACTTTGCCTCTGTCCTGTGGTCGGCTCTTACTTGTATCCTTGTACTTATGATAAATCTGTAATTGTAAATACAGTGTTTCCTGCATGCTGAGAGGTGTTCTAGTGAATTATCAAACCTGAGGGAATCTTGGGGACCCCAGGATTTGCAGCCAGGTGGTCAGACGTGATGGTGGCCCTGGGGACCCCGAGTGTGTGGCTGGCATCTGAAGTCTTGGGCCTACTTGGCAGTCTGGAGGGCTGTACCCTCTCCTGGAGCATGGCCAATCCCTCTGCAATGTGCTTCAGCCTGGACAAGCCTTAGAAACACAAGGTCGAGAGAAAGAAATAAGTTCCATATAATGATATACAGTGTGACACCATTGATGCCAATTTAGAAAGAATAAAACGATGCCATATGTTGTTTATTAACATATATGCACACACATATATAACCCATATTTTCATGCGTGTGAAGTGCATAGGTAAATGTATATGGTTTATGTATAAATATGTATACTTACTCATTTCTATTTATATGCAAAGCATTATAGTTTGGAACTGGATAGATACACACCAGTGTCTTAACCAACCTGCTTCCAGGGTCAGGATGAGAAAGCCAAAATGGCAAACTGAGAACATTTGTTAATTACCGATGATGATTTTTGGACGTTCATATTATTATTCTGTATGTTTCCCTGTATTTGAAATTAATGCAAACAAATCTGGATTGGAGGCAAGGGAGGCAGTGGGGCTTCGAGGGTGCTGGGAAGAGACCTAGGGGGCTGAGTGGTCGCAGCTCCAGTGGCAGGACCACCCGGAGAGCAGCATGGGCTGTCGAGCAAGGACATGCAGATGCTTTGCGTGGCTTCTCCCGTGACGGCTGTTCCACGGACGACCACACCGGGAGGGATTCTGCAGCCCGAGTGGCTGGAGGTTCAGGAGCTGCCCATCGCTGGACTCCCCTCTCCACACCCCCCCTCCCCGCCCGCCTGGATGCCTGGGTGAGGGTCACCAAGGAGGGAACAGCTGGGGGCTCTTGGTTCAGCTTCAGCGCAGTGTCTGGGAGCGGCCCTAACAGAGCGGCCATTGGGCTTTCCTGCCTTCGCTCGCTGCCCCCCTGCAACTGAGGGCACATGTGGGTGTGCAGACTTGCCAGGCCTCAGCTCAGGGCATCCACGAGGCCCTCTCTCTGGGGCGGGCCAGCCCTGGCCGCCACAACACCAGCCTGGCCTCCTCGGTGGCTGTTGTTTCTTGCCTGTGCCTAATTATGCTCAACGGTGGCACAAGTCAATAAAAACCCCATCTGGCCCTCACAGCACAGAAGACTGCGTCTGCCTTGAAAATTCGTTTGTGCTGAGCCGAGCACACACACGCTTCTAAATCACAAGTGCCAGAAGAGTCAAGGTGACATGGCAGGAACAAAAAATCAGCCACAGGAAGCACAGGCGCCATGGGGCCATATTTCACCCTTCGTGGGGAGGACAGCGAAGGCACGTTTCCTGGTTTGTTCAGGTGATGAGAGGACATGAAGAGGCACGTGTGAGGACGTTAAATGGGGTGTGCATTTTACCCAGAATATATTATTGTGGGCACATTGCATTTAACGTCTGTTTGACCTAACTGCAGACCCAGTCAGACTACCAGCTTCACTGTGTCAGAACCACAGGCATTAAAAAAAATTTTTTTTTAACGTTTATTTATTTTTGAGAGAGAGAGAGAGAGAGAGAGAGAGAGAGAGGAGGGGCAGAGAAGGGGCAGAGAGAGAGGGAGGCACAGAAACAAAGGCAGGCTCCAGGCTCTGAGCTGTCAGCACAGAGCCTGACGTGGGGCTCGAACCCACAAACTGTGAGATCATGACCTGAGCCAAAGTCTGGTGCTTAACCGATTGAGCCACCCAAGCGCCCCAGAACCACAGGCATTTTGAGCTCCAGCCACCCTGGTAAGCTGCCTGGGACAGTGTCAGGTCAGCTGTGCCCAACTCAGGGTCCTGGGCACCTTCCTGTGAGAAAGAATTCCAAGCAGGATACCAGGTGGAAAAAGCCTGGATTTTCAAAATAGACATGAACTTGATGTATAGGTGTCTTGTTCTGTTCTGGTGTGGGGCAGGGGGAGGACACACTCCTTGTCTTTCTTACCCTCTTTTTCTGAGCGTCTGTGATACTGAGCTCAGCGTTGGGGAAGCAGGGCTGGTCAAGACACGGGTTCTGCTCTCCAGGGTCCGCATGTGGCGGTGGGGAGACAGAGGCAGGTCAGCGAACAGACACAGGCACTTTCAGGTGCTGAGGGAATGGGGGAAGTCACAGGGCGGGGGTGTGGGGTGAGGCATGGGGGCCCCATGAGGGGCCTCCTTGAGAAGGAGGGAGGGGTAGGAGGACAGACAGAGGAAGAAGGAGGAGGGGAGGGAGGGGGAGAAGGGAGGGAAGGAGGAGGAGGGAAGAGGAGGGGTAGAGGGAGAGAGGAAAAGGAAGCATGCATGGCTGCCACTGTGTGATGGGCTGTGGTGGCCGCTCGCCCACCTTCCTGGGCGCTGGCTGCTTGGCTGACCTCGGTCTTCCTCAAGCCTGCCGTGTCCCCACCTCTCACCACCTCTGTCCCCCCTGTGCTGTCTCTGACTCCCTGCATCTGTGGCCCCCAGCCTGGCCCCTGCTTCTGGCCCAGATATGATAGTTCTACTTTTTATCCAGTCCTTGAACCTTAATATGTTTCAGCAGCTTGGGGCCTGGGTTCCCCTGCTGGTCTCGTCCTGACCTCGCTGCTGGCAGCACCTGGTGCTCCTGTCCCGGCGGCTTGCGGTCACCTGCGCCGTCCTCCTGGGGCCGGCTTCTCTGCCACAGCCCTGGCCTCCGGGTCCCTAGAAATTAGACATTTTGGTGGAGGCAGTAACATTTCTTAGCACCTGGAATCAGCAGGCAGCCTCCTGTCTGTGCGTCACCCGCAGTAATCCGCCGCCCGCGATTACGGTAAACCGCGTGCGTGTGGGGACGAAAGGCTCATCTGGTGACAGATGTGGCCCCTGGTTCCACACCCCACGCAGGATTAAACAGGTGTTTCACATTCTGCTCATGAATTCTGTCAATAATTCTAATAAGAACTTGTAATAATTAAATTAGAATCAGCCTATAGGTTTTTAACATGAAAGGAGACAAAATTTGCTGAGATAAGTCAATTTGAAAAAAAAAAAAAGAAACTGCTCACATTATGTATTTATGAAGTAGAAACTCATTTTCCCATCCAATCTGAGCTTGCTGTTTCACGATGGGTAATAGGTGCTTCTGATAACAACAGCAGCCTCTGATGGAAACGCCAACACAGTCTCACCAGTAAGTTCTCTCCAGGCTCGAGTCAGTGATGAAAATCTCATTGGCCGGACCCCGGCTAGTTAAAGGCGGAGTGCAGTGTGCCAGCCAGTTCCCTGGCTCCCTGCCTTGCTGCGTTTATTTATTATTCGCACCTAAATGCTGCCCACCCTATGCACGTGAACTCCAGGTTCCCTCCTCTGGGAAGCATCCAGGGCTGGCCCTGGGCTGGAGTGATTGCGCCTCTGGCCACCACCGCCCTTCAGGCCCCTCGTCCGCTGCTCCCAGCTCTGTGCTCAGGACGGGACAGGAAGAAAGGGAAGGCGGGTGCTGAGTTTGACACCCATTTTCTGCTGGACCCCTTGCTAGAAATCTGTTTGTGGACCTGACAGGGCCCTGCTCAGGCTTCAGGGGGTGACCTCTGCCTGCTTGGGCCCCAGCCTGGGTGTGGGAACCAGGATGGTGGGCAGAAAGGCCTAGAAGGACCCAGAAAGGTCTGCACTAAGTCACGTGGTTGAAAAGCAGGCTTGGGGAAGATTTGCTCTTGGAGAACTAGAGTCAGAGAGATCCAGGGGGGAGCTGGGCACCAGGCCTAGGGAGGATTATGGCGTTATTTGGGGTGGCCAGTTGACAGAAAAATGATGAAGGACTTTGAGGGCAGCCGCAAGGCAAGGGCTAGACGGACCGTGAGTGGGGAGAGGACGGGTGTGTGGTATTGTCGCTCGGGGTCACTCACCCCATCTCTGGTGTTTGCTGAGATGCTCTGCCAGACCCAGAGGGACCGCATCTCTCTGCACTGCCCCGCGTGGCCCTGTGACCCCTTGGCTGCATGGCGTGTTGTGGGCCGTATGTGGCCCCTTTGCTCAGGCCCGGGTCTGAATCACCTCCTAACGGGCTTGTTCTGAGATCAAAGTGAGATAAAGGGAGGTGACATGGGGTGCGGGGCTCATCACGCAGCAAACAATTGGAGGCTAACAGGTCTTTGTGTCATTGATCTCCTAGCCCCGCATGGCTCAGCCCCACCCTGTGTCTGCGTCTTACCCCTCAGCTGCTGTGTGTGCCCTCTGCGGAAGGGGCCGTGACTCAGGAGCTGTTTATGCCCCCAGAGCCCTCCCAGGGAGGGGTGCGCAGGGGGAGCTCAGTGAGCCCATGAGCGTGTACCTCCTGTTACCCCAGCGGGCTCTTTCCTGAGCTGCAGGAGGGCCAGGCCAGGCTCAGGCACAGAGGAGAGCCCTGGGGCCAGCACGCTGGCCCGACGGGATTACTCTCTGGCTGTGCTGTCCTGCGTCTGAGTTTCTGGACTTTGATCACAAGAATCTCGTAGGAGAGAAGCACGCGGGTTTGGCATGCTGCGCTCACCCTCTAGAAATAGCACGCACACACACGGCTCTCAACACATGTTCCTGCGAGGAGTCATAAATTCGTAAGCGCATTTAATTGCTCAACAACAAGGCGTACACTTGTCTAAGGGCAAAATACTGAAAAATGCATAGAGCAGGGGAAAATCACCAACAAAAATTGAACTTAAAGCCCCATGACTAAGTATTTATGTAGGGTGTTCTGTTCGATCACAGTTGACCATGTCTGAAAAACAGCCAGATTGTGCGGAAGGCATGGGAGAGTTGGCCATGGGTCAGCCCACGCTGGGCCCGTGGACCGAGGCCATGTCTATGAGCAGGCGGCTCGGACAGATACAGCGACTCCCTGGACTGTGGTTTCACAAGAGGAGCTGAGGGGCTGTGTGCACAGCGTCCGGCACCAACCGAGGACTCAGTGTACCCCAGGTGTTGTTACTGTTATTACTGTAGTTTTTATTTTATTTTTATTATTTTATTTTACTTAATTATTTTATTTTATTTTACTATTTTTATTCCTTTATTTATTTATTTATTTATTTATTTGAGAGAGGGAGAGAGAGCACACAGGCATGTGAGCAGGGGAGGGGCAGACAGAGAGAGAGGGAATCCCAGGCAGGATTCACGCTCAGCGCAAAGCCCCACACGGACTCCGTGTCACAAGCACGAGACCACGACCTGAGCCGAAATCAAGAGTCAGACGCTTAGCCTATTGAGCCACCCAGTGCCACCCTTGCCATTGTATTTAGGAGCACTAATGCCATTTGTTCCTCCTGAAAAAATTGCCGTTCTTAATTCTTTTGTGTACTCTCAAGTGAGATAAACACGTTAACTGATTGCTGTCGCACGTTCTGCGTCTGACACCCTAGTGAACGGCAAACGCATCTCCATTCAGTAACGGCCTTAAAAGAACCAGAGACCTGGTTTCGCAAAAAGATGTATCTTTGCAGTCAACAGACCTGCCGTTCATTCCTGCAGCCGTCAGGAGGCTTTCAGCTGTTGGCACACATCCACCAAAAATGCAGAGGGGGGTGCGTGACCTTGAATATTCACGTGGGAACAACAGGTGGCTGTGAACACGAGCTGAGAGCAAAGAGCACATTAAGGGACATTTCGCTCGGAGTGGGACCCCTGGCGCTCACACCTACTCCCCTGGAAGCAAATTTACTGAGAAAGAAATGGAGGCAGCATGACAGCGGCTCAGACTGGAGCCCCCTGCCATCTGTGCAAAGACCTAAGCATGCGGTGCAGACCCCGTGTCTTTTCTCTCTGGCTGTTTTAAGATAAATATCCTGAAAAAGCATAACTGTGGACTGAGCTTGATTCAGTAGTTATGGAAAGAAAAGTCCTAAAACTAATAAGCAAAGAGAAAGCACTCAGAGGTTTGGTGATTGGTGGGCATTTGGCTCACCACCTGTCCCCAACCCCAGTACTGGGAATTATCCCACTATTCCTGATGCGTCTTTGATCCCCAATGAGCAAAGGCCAGGCCTGGGTCTCAGAAGCAGCTGAGGTCCCTGATGGGAGACAAGTGATGGTAAGACCATAGCTGTGACTCCTTCCTGCACAAGGTGCTTTGCAGAGTGATTCTGTTTGCCTCTGCGATGGTCTGGATGTACTATCGCTACAATTCATGTGTTGAAACCTAATTCCCAATGTGATGGTCTTAGAAGGTGAGCCTTTGGGGGGCACCCGGGTGGCTCAGTTAAGTGTCCGACTTCAGCTCAGGCCATGTTCTTGAGGTTTGTGAGTTCGAGCCCCGCATCGGGCTGTGTGCTGACAGCTCAGAGCCTGGAGCCTGTTTCAGATTCTGTCTCCCTCTCTGTCTGCCCCTCCCCTGCTTGTGCTCTGTCTCTTTCTGTCTCTCCCCAAAATAAATAAATATTAAAAAAAAATTTAAAAAGAAGGTGACGGGCACCTGGGTGGCTCAGTCGGTTAAGCATCCAACTTCGGCTCAGGTCATGATCTCATGGTTTGTGGGTTCGAGCCCCTCATCGGGATCTGTGCTGACAGCTCATAGCCTGGGGCCTGCCTCGGATTCTGTGTCTCCCTCTCTCTCTGCCCCTCCCCTGCTCATTCTCTGTCTCTCTCTCTCTCTCAAAAATAAACATAAAAAAATAATTAAAAAAAAAAGAAGGTGAGCCTCTGGGAGGTGATTAGTCATGAGAGTAGGGCTGTCATGAATGGGTTCAGTGCGCTTCCTTATAAAAGAGAGCTCAGGGAGTTCCTTCACCCTCTCTGCCATGTGAAGACACAGTAGAAGATTCTTGGAACCAGGAAGACTTCCCCAAACAGTACACTGGTACTATGATCCGAGCTTCCCAGTGTCCAGAACTGTGAGAGATACACTTTCTGTTGTTTGTAAGCTGTCTAGTCTATGGTATTTTTTTTGTTATAGCAGCCCGAATGGACTAAGACAGCATCACTTCTTTTGTTTTTTCATGTTATTTATTTTTTTATAGAGAGAGAGGGAGGGGGGGCAGGGGAGGGGCAGAGAGAGAGAGAGGGAGACACGGAATCCGAAGTAGGTTCCAGGCTCCGAGCTGTCAGCACAGAGCCCGACGCGGGGCTCGAACTCATGAACTGCGAGATCATGACCTGAGCCGAAGTCGGATGCTCAACCGACTGAGCCACCCAGGCGCCCAAGAGAGCATCACTTCTAATTTTATCTTCATAATAATTTATAAGATCGAAAACACCTTCACCCCATTTCACAGATGTGCAAATGAGGCCCAGTGGGGCTCTGGTGCTCCACACAGCACAGGTGATGTGGGTTAGCATTCCAGCCTCTGGAATTTTCTCTCCTTCTGTTGGGTTGAGATCTTCATTTGCAAACTTTCACCACGATCCAGGCCCCTCACTTGGAAGCACTGTGCAAATGCCGGCCCTACCCCAGAGGACAGACCATTAGGCGGCCAGACGTGGCGCCCCGAACCCGCAGTATTCCCTGTAGTACCTGCCACGTCCCTCACGTGTTCTTCCCCTGGCCTGGCTGTGAGTCTCCTCAACATTTCAGTTGTTTTCAAAGCACCTCCAGTTGAGGGAACGTCCCTCTGCAAAGTTCAGTGCCTGGCACCCAATGCCACACTGCTACCTGGTTTTAAAACACCTCAGTTACGCTTACAATGATCGCTTCTGTTAACTTTGTCGCTAGAGTTCTCGAATGCAGCCTCAGTTTGGACCAGCTGTGTCAGTAGCCAACAAGTGAGTAGTGAATACACTCACTAGTGTGTGGACTCCACACAGGTCACAAGGAGATCTTGTTTGTTTGTGGGTTCGCAAGGGGCTGGGAGTGTCTCCTGTGTACCAGGCACTTCGCTGGGTGCCGTGATGTAACGCTGAGCAGTCTCCAGGGCAGAAGCAAGTGAAACAGGCCAGTCTATGTGAAATTGTCACCGTGTGTGGGCTGCAGACGAGAGGGTACCGTGCATAATGGGAGCGTGAAGAGGTAAGCCTGGCCTGGCCTAGATGGGGGTGGCGGCTGGTAAGGGAACATTTCCCCTAAGGGGATGACATTTTACATGAGATAAGACAAATGAAAAGGAAGTGATATGGGGGGGGGGGGGGGGAGTGGTAGGAGAGAGTATTCCGGGAAGAGGGTCTGGCATGTGCCGAGGTCCTGAGGCAGCGAGGGGCTTCTTGGGTAGAGCGGGTGGACAAGGAGAATGTCCACATTTGGAGAGTGAGTCTGTGCAGAGACAGGGCTGGAAGAGCTGGGGAGGGCAGCCATGCAGGCAGGGGCTGGTAGGCTGTGGCGAGGGTGCTGGGTTTTACCTTGACCGAAGCAAGAAGTCCCTGAAGGATTGTAGGCCGAGGGGTAAGCTGACGAGCTGGCTTTTGTACAGTGGCCGCGTCCGCGGACTGACTCCGGAGTGCAGACTTGTAGCCACTTAGCCTCTCTTGCACAGGAAGGAGAGCCTCCTCCAGCTCACCTCCGTCTTACAGCTGGAAATCACATACATACACACGCATGCGCACACACACACACACACACACACACACAGGCTGCCTCCAGCTAAGGCTAAAAGGGGAAGGTAATGTTTGGGCCTGAGTCTGCATTCTTTAAAACTGGGCGTTTGAGAGGAAGCGTGGTGCCAAATGGAACGATGCTTATGGTGAACAGCGAGTGCTCCAGATACGGCCAAGGGTATTTGATATCGGCTATTTCTTTGAACTTTGAAGAGCCTCACGCTACAGCCGCGCACCCCTTCCCCACCAGCACCCCACCCCAGGGAAAGGCCAGGGCGCAGGTGAGTGGACGGTGGGCAGCAAGCGTGACCTCACAGCCTGAGCAGAGAGAGACAGAGTGCGTGGGCCTGGGGGAGGCTTGCGGGGGGTGCCCGCTGCCTGCTTGGGGGGAACCAGCCTTTCACAGGAGAGAATTTGGGGCTCAGAGCCTTCCTGTTTGGGGTGGAATAAATACAGGGAGTCCCAGGCCAACCTTCCAAGGGCATCGCATGGCCCATTTCTTATGCTTATTCGTCATACTCATAGCAGTGCTGTGATTATTTATTTATGATGTGTAAAACCAGAAATTAATGAGGCTACAAATGGTGAAATGTAACACACTTCCATCCCGACTGCACCTGCTGGGGCCGGAAAGCAGGTTCCTGTGGAGCAGCTCTCGGTGGGCAGAATCCAGGATGTGTGGGGGCATCACCTGGTTTGTGTGTCTGCTGTGCGGGGCTTGCGGCAGACACAGCGAGCCTGGCGACATGACGGTAACCGTGACCCCGCACTCAGGCCTGTAAACTGCTCCGTCCCAGGCAAGGGACGGGGGGCTGGGGTGCAAAGGAGCTTGTCCAGAGTCACGGGGATGGAAGGCAGTGGAGGCGGGTCTCGAATCCAGGTCTGGATCTCAGCCTGTGGGATTACGGTCCACATTCCTGCCTTGAATATGCTCTTTCCAGGCCACGTGGAGAAGAGAGGTGATGCCAGTAGCGGGTATCAGGAAGCTGGAGGCGAAACCACCCAGATGCTCTGTCCACTGAGCGCACGGGGCAGAGCACCTGCTGAGTCAGCAGCTCCTGACTGGTCACATGGGGCGTTTATTCCACTGTAAACACAATTTAAAATGTCCATTCTTTTAAGATACTGCCATAGACTGTGTCCCCCAAATTTAAATGTTGAAACCTGATCCCCAGGGGGATGGTATTGGGAGGTGGGGCCTTTGGGAGGAGATCAGGTCATGGGGGTGAAGCCTCACGGACGGGATCCGTGCCCCAAAGAAGAGAGCCAGGGGGCTCCCCTCCACCATGTGGGGACCCGGCGAAGAGACAGCCACCGTGAACCGGGAGGTAGGTCCCCCCAAACCCCGGATCTGCGGGCGCCGCGAGAGCCGTAAGAAACTGTGGTTCCTCAGCCCCTAGTCTGTGGTCTTCTGTTACAGTCGCCCAGTCTCAGACGGATACTTGGTTCTGCTGCTTGAAGACACTCGAGTTTGCCTAGTGATCACACTTGGAGAAAGCAGCGTGGAGGTGTTTGGGACTAACGTGAGGAGAGCGCATTTGTAAGAGGGTTGGAAGGTGCTGATTCTTATTCACTTCCATAGCAAGAGCCAGATGAAATTGTAGTCGTTTCCTGTAGCCAAAGTAACAGATACCATGTTCGATGGCTTCAGAAGCAGAATCTCTCTCTCTCTCTCTCTCTCTCTCTCTCTCTCTCTCTCTCTCAGTTCTGGAGCCCAGGCATCCGCAATCAGGCTGTGGGCATGGCTGGGCTCCCTCCAGAGGCTGTAGTGGAGAATCCTTTTGCCTCTTCCACTTCCAGTGGCTCCAGCCATCCTCGGCTTGTGGCGTCACTCTGACCTCTGCCTCCTCTTCACATCACCTCCGCTGTACGTCGTCTCCTCTTTGGTCTTTTATAAGGACACCACTGTGTCACGTCTGGCATGAGCTCATCTCGAGACCCTTCACATAACTCCATCTGCAAAGACCCTTTTCCAGAGGAGGTGACATTCACAGCTTCCAGGATGTGAATGTAATTGGGGGCAAGGGGGCACCTTCCACCCTCTGCAGAGAGGCTTCAGTCAAAGCTCTCAGCACAATGCCTGGCACCACTGAGTGCTCGAGGAATATTATCTGTTCTTATATCGGTAACTATTGTTTCCTGGGAGAGGGTTTGGGAAGCCCTCTGGCCCTTTGGTTAAAACAGAACAGATGAAAAGGAGGGTCTTCATGACGGGGCAGGTGAGAAGGGGCCGGGGGCACTGCCGCCGGGCCTGCCAAGCAAACGCGGGGCTCCCTGCCTCAGCCCCCTCAGCCTGGGTTGAACTTTTCTCTTGGCATCTGCATTGTGGGTTTCTCTGGAGCAGAAGTTTTCCGGGTAGAGTATGCTTTCCCTCTGGAGAGGCTCGGCTGTCCTGCCCCTGGCCAGCGTGCTCCTGCAGCACCGAGTCTCAGAGCTAACCGCCACCTGCTGTCAGCAGAGAGGTGGGCGGAGCCCAGGAGGATGGTACCAGGGGACGAACGCACCACTGGCCTCCTCTATCATCTGCAGCCTCAGTGGAGCTGCTCATCCGAGCAGACTGGAGGAAGCAGCAGAATCTTCCTCTCTTCCCAGGGGATGAACCCATGCACCTGACCTGGGACGTTCGGCCGCCAGAGCACCAGGACTGAGGGGCTCGGAGCTCCTTGCTTGAGGCTGGGGCTCTCAGACAGGTCTCTGTCCCGAGCCCTGCACAGCGGCCCCCTCACCCCCGCCTGACCTCTCCGATCCCATGGGTGGCCCGCGGGCACTCATGCCCTTCCATGTTCTCTTGCCTTCTGGGGATCACGGGCCCACTTTACGCCAGGTGCTGCGCTAGGTGGATGCTGCAGCCTTGCAGGGAGCACTGGCCGGAGAAAAGCCATCTGTCTGTGTCTGCCCCCATTTACCGATTTGTGGGATGAACAGATTCTGTCCAGGCGGTGACCGTTGACCACCTGCAGGCTGCAGGCCACTTCCCCCTGCGGTCCTCAGGTGCGTCTCCGGCTCTGGCCTCGTGTGTGCGCTAAGAGCGGATTACGTCTGTTCCCACATCTGTTTATGCCGATTGCACGGTTCGTGTAATTACATCACGTAACTAAATATGACATAAAACAATGACATTTCAGTGCGAACAGGAAGAAGGTGTTTGTATCTATAAAAACAGTTGAATTTTTGGAAAGACTTAAAATGGGCAAGGTGGTAAAATTTTTCTTTCAAATTAAGTTTCCATGAATCTGCAATAAAGGATTGAAGGGAGGAGTCACAATTCCGACTGATGGCGATACCTGCGGGCGCTTCAAATTGCCTGCGTCCTCACAGCACGTTTGGTGGGTGGGAAGTGCGCTGCGGGCATGGTAGCTGCGAGCCAGAAACCAGAGGGCAGAGGGGGTGTGTTTTCCCAGAGGTGAGCAGACAGTGAGTGAGCATATGTCTAAGCGTTTTGTGTTGAGATGTTTAAGGCATCATCGGTGGTAATGACTGTCCACTTCACAAGACTGAGCCTGTGTGGCTCAGTCGGTTTAGCATCTGACTCTTCTTGACTTTGGCTCAGGTCATGATCCCAGGACTGTGAAATCGAGCCCTGCGTCGGGCTCTGCCCTTAGTGTGGAGCCTGCTTGGGATTCTCTCCCTCTCTCTCTCTCTCTCTCTCTCTCTCTCTTTCTCTCTCTTTCTCTCTCTCTCCCCCCCTCTCTTTTTCACTCTCTCTCTCCCTCTCCCCCCCTCTTTCTCTCCCTCTCTCTTTCTTTCCCTCCTTCTCTCTCTCTCCCTCCCCCCCCGCCCCTCTTCTGCTCATGCTCCCTCTTTCTCAAATTAAAAAAAAAATGGTCCACTTCATAGGATGTTTTTGGTCCCGTTTGAGAGGGAGTCTTCTGGGAGGCACTGTGACGGCGGGAGCTCACAGGGACCCGGGTCTCTCCAACATCCAGGATGTCATCCCCAGACCAGAGACCCCAGAGCAGTGTTACCCGTGGGGTGGCGTGTCAGAGTCTCCACAGCGCCTGACACATCCTCAGGCAGAAACACTCCAGTTTTGTTGTTACTGTTCAGTGGAGGAAGTGTCCAAAAGAGGGCTTACTTTTGTCACACATACGCACACGCGTGTGTATTTCTCTGTTCCAAAGACGGTAACTCTAAACGTGACTTTCTGTTCGGTCAGCTTACACAAAATAATCCTGAAAACATGGGAACTCACTTCCAAGAGAGAAAAAGAAGTGTAGACAGAAACTGAGGCATAAGCAGCAGTTACCTGCCGGTCAGGTCTCCTTAGGGTCCCGGAGAGCTGTCAGCTGGCCCCTCGACACGAAGACGCAGGGTCTCAGACAGCGGCCACCTGGATGCTCACACACCAAGCGTGGGGACGCTTTGCTTGCAAAGCTCATTGCACTCCATCTAGTTAGAAGGCAATATCTTTTAAAAGGTAAAATATTGCTCATGTAGATTATTTAACTTTTTTTAGCTCCTTCTATAATAAAAAAAGAAACATACAGCATCGAAATGAGCGATTTATGGAAACACATAAAGGAGCACATTTTCCTGGCGAGTCCTTGAAATTTAATTTAGAGATGTGGCAGCAGAGGAAGGGATGCATTTTAAAGTTGCTTGTTTCCTCTCCTTTGGGTGACTTTGCGGCGCCTTTGTGAGAGCGGCTGAGTTCAGGGAAGGAGCCACAGGGCCTTTCAGATGGTCAGGCGTCCCCGTCCCTGAGCATCGGGCGGGGAGGGCCTTGTGCTAAGCCTGAGGACCTCCTCTCTCTGCACTCACTCCCTCGCTCGAGAGTTGAGTGCCATCGGCGTGTCTCTACTTGGACGTCAGGAGCCCATCTCACACTTGATGCGTGGGGAGCTCAGCTCCCGCCTCCGAAGCTTTCTCTGTGAAGTCTTTCCCATCCTCGCGGATTTCAACAGTGTCCGTCCAGGTGCTCCAGCCGGATCACCGTGTCATCCCGGCTCTTCTTTCCTACACCCCACACGTAATCCATCGCCGTGCCTTTCAGCAACACCTTCCAAATAAATCCAGAATCCAGCCGACATAGATAGGTAGCTTCTAGCCCACACCGCGTGGGCGCCTGCGGAACTGCCGTGGCTGCTGAACTTCCGCTCCTGCCCATCCTTACCCCGTTTCGGTGTCTACACGGCGGCCAGTGGGAGCCTGCTCAGGGCCGGTAGGGCGATGTCACCCTGCTTCCAATCCTCTGATGGCTCTTTTCGCCCTCGGCCGGTCATGTGACTGTGAGCGAGGAGCCGGTCCGCCGTGTGGTGCCACGGGCTCCTGCAGCTGGAGACACTGAGAGCCGGGGGCGGTGAATGCGAGCGGGCACCCTCACAAAGGGAGCGAGCCCCACGGCCAAAGCAGGTTCTTAGTGTTCTGGCCCCATCCCTCTGATGCCAGAGCAGGCACTTCCTTGTATCACGTCATCGTCACTGGGGAAGGCCTCCTAGGGTAGGACCTTGGTGGATGTGAAGCAGGATTGCCAGGAGGGAGAGAATAGCAGACGGATGAAATGTCTACGAGTCCATTCTGGTTTAGGGAAGTAACTAACACCTCAAAGATAAGGGGTGGGACACCCACGTGTCTCAGTCAGTTGACCGTCTTGACTCTTGAATTCAGCTTAGGTCATGATCTCACAGTTCATGGCTCGAGCCCTGTGTCAGTCTCTGCATTGACTAGGAGGCTGCTTGGGATTCTCTCTCTCCCTCTCTCTGTCCCTTTCCTGCTTGCTCTCACTGTCTCAAAAAAGGAGGAGGGGGAGGAGAAGAGAGAGGAGGAGGAGGAGGGGAAGGGGAAGGAGGTGCCTGGGTGGCTCTGTCACTTAAGCAACCAAGTTCGGCTCAGGTCATGATCTCACCGTTCATGGGTTCGAGCCCTGCGTCGGGCTCTGTGCTGTCAGTTCAGAGCCTGGAATCTGCTTTGGATTCTGTGTCTCCCCCTCTCTCTGCCCCTCCCCTGCACATGCTCTCCCTGTCTCTC